>NW_022196912.1:42646125-42687947 GCF_008632895.1 Mastomys coucha
AGAGAGAGAGAGAGAGAGAGAGAGATTTGGTCTCAGATCACCAGGTCATGGAGAGGAGTAAAGCCTAAGTTTATCTTCCCTTTGTATTTGTTTGGTAAGGCTTCTGTCACCACATTGTCATCTAGAGAAGGAGAAGTAGGGTCCCATGCTTGCAGATGACACCATGCTCCCCTGTGGGTGTGTCATCTTATATCCTTCCCATGCACTTCCTCTCATAAGGACACTCAGGTTGGATTTTAAGCTAATCATGTCTTTAATGCTACTGTCTCCATAGATGAACACAAACTTAGTGACTGTTAGTGATTTAACACACAAATACAAAATTTGTTGTGCTGTATTTTATCCCACAACCCACTTTCCATGAGGAAATACATCATTAGTCCCCAAACACACTTAGATATATGTGTGAAATTTTTCATTATCACAACATGTGATTTGAAACTTTGAGACCAGTTTTTGTTTTTTGGTTTTTTTTTTTCAGGAGCCTGATATATCTTTAAATGACACTTGATTTGCATGGCTGTACAATTACACAGTAGATTCGCCACTTTCAAGTGCACAGCCCTCTTTCTTTTCCTTTTCCTACATCCGTAATATTGTATAACCACTGCTACTATTTCCAGAACATTAAAGGAAAACATAAAGCTATTCCATATCTGTTTCAAGTCACACACCATCTTGCCTCCCCAATGGTCCTTGGAAAATACCTTTCCTCCTCGTGTGCACCTGCTCTAGACTTTCAAAACGTGGAATCCTAAAGAGTGTAGTCTCTTTGTCTGACCTTTTAACTTAGCTGGCTTGCTCAGGGTTAGAGCAAACCTTAGAACTTTATTTTTATCTCAATTCTAATGGTACCTCATTCTCTATGTCTAGCACATCTGTCAGTGGATGGGCTTGGGTACCACTTCCATGTTTAGATACTATGAATAATACCACCATGTACACACCCAAAGTCAAAGTTTAGGTATTTTCAACAATAGGTGATTTCAGGTCTCTATTGTATATACAGAGGCCTCAAATCCTCACTCTACTGCTAAACTTGAGCCTTGTCTTCTTTTGAAAATGTATGTGTATGTGTATGTATGTATGTATGTATGTATGTATGTATGTATGTAGAGGGCAGAATTATATGCACATGAGTACAAGTATTCTTAGAAGCCAGAGTAAGACACCAGAGTAGGACCCTGGAACTGAAGTAGCAAACAGTTGTAAGTCCCCCAGCATAGCTGCTGGGAAATGACCTCAGATCCCTGTAAGAATGGGACTCCCTCAATTGTCAAGTATCTCCTCAACCTGAAAGTTGTATTTTGACAGGCTGCAAAGTGGTTTTCCAAAATGGCCACACTGTTCAATGTTCTTTCTCACGATATGGATGCACACAATCTCATTTTTTCTGGTCAATGCCATCTCTTGCTGTCCCAGGCCATGCTTGAAAGTATGGAGGGAAGATTCCCCAGCAGTTTTGATTGTCACATTTGTAGTGAACAAGAATGTCCTTGGATGAGGTCACCTTTGCACTGTCCTCATTTCTAACCCCATGAATCATGTATCTGTCCCCATGTCACCACACAGGCAGTGTTGCTCCTTCTCAATGTGTCTGCAATTAGGGTGTCTGGGTTCTCTGATTCTGTTCTTCAAGATTGCGTTGGCTCCTCAGAGCCTTTGCCATTAATTCCACATGAGCTTGAGGACTGGTTTTTTTTTTTTTTTTTCTTCAAACCCACTCTCATCAAAAATGTGCTGAGGATAACTATGGGAGCAGGAAGAAAAGCAGAGCAAATAAAATATGCACAAATTTGATAGTAATAAATAAAGTCATTACACCAGGACTCAGGGGGCTGAGGCATGAGCATTGCTGAGAGTTCAGGGCTAACCTGAACTATGTAATGAACTCCAGGCTTGCGTAGGCTATTGAATTAGTTCTTGTCCCCAACCCACAAAAAAGAAAGAATACAGAGTCAGACTGTTTGCAGATTTTGTCATTTTACAATTAGAGTAAGAGCAACACACAAACCAGGACCTATAATATGGCTGAAGCAAAGAAGTACCTGGGTGTACCTTTAGTTTTTAGATTGGTATTCAGGGAACAGACAGAATTCCTACTATAATGCAGAACACTAAAGAGTAAGCAGTGTAGATCATGGGAGGAGACTGTCTCTAAGAGGAAGCCTGGGGAAGGTCTACAGACAAGTCTGAAGTACGTTATGTGTACAAACCATAGAGACATGGCCTTGCTTTCATTACAAAGCAGAGTCTCAGAGCTTCTAGTTTTTCTGCTCAGCAAAGCAAAAAATACATTCCAGACTCAGCTCAAGCTTCACATTGACTGAAGTAGCATTGACTCTCTCCAGAAACTTTCAAGAAAAAGAAAAAATAAAGCACTATTTTTATTGGTATTAATTTTCTATTACTGGCAATTTTTGAGACTTTTATCTCTCTCCTTCATTATGTAACATATATTTTAATGAGAAATTAATAAAAAGGTTAACAAAAGCTGCACAGAGCCAGTAAAAGAATAAAGTTGAAAGATTTTAGAAAGATTGTGAATTAAAGGGAGGTCACCATAACGGGTAGGCAGAATTTAGGTTCCACTCTGTGGAGGAGAAAAACAGCAGAGTAGAAAAGAACTAATAATCTTTCCATAACTCAGGAAGGCTCTCCATAAGTTAAAAGGGAAAAATGCTGAATACCAGCACTATCTATATCTACATCTCCGTGTGTGTATACATAATCATTAGTGTAGAAGTGAGTTAAAAATTAAAATAACAACCAAGTAGAGCTCAAGTTGTCAAGGTTAAAGACAGACATCTCAGAATATACATAATGTATTACTTCCAACTGTGGTCAGAGAATCTTCTTATTGGGGCAGGTGCTGTTACTATAGAGATATAGTCATGTCCAAATTCCTAAGAATAAGGAACTTTGAGTGCTCAAATGTACTCAACATCTATAACAACCTTCCCAACACTACCCCCTGGTAGTGAATATTGAAGGCAATATTGAAACAGAGGTGGTGGAGAGAATGTAAGAGAAGCAGATGCTGTGAAATGCTGTTGGAGATGACTGGATCACTGCACATGTGAGCTCAAAACAGCTGCAGTTGCCAGCACACAATATCTGCACAAGATAAAGCCACTAATCAACACTCCCTTCTGGAGAAGGAGGAGATGGAGAGCTACCACCCATAGCTGGAAAATCTGTGGGAAGTTTATGGCTACTGAAGGAGGAATAGTAAATTTTGATGTAATTCCTGGTAAGTTGCCCATGTCTTAGTGAATGATCCTCCACCTGTGTTCCTGTCAGCAGCTGGTAAGTTAAAGTAAGTTACTAAGTAAGTAAATACACAACTTTGGAAGGGTCATGTCATGGAGGGTCCTGGTCCTTGTGGGAATTGAGGACTTCATATGACCAAGATATATTATATGCACCTATGAACATTTAAAATAAAAAGGAATAGCTATCAAGGAAACAAAATCAAAACTATATTGACATTCCATCTGATTTAAGAGGCTATCATCAAGAAAACAAAAGCAATAGATTCTGGTGGATATGTAGGGAAAATGGAATCACAACACACAGCTTATGTGAATGTAAGTCAATCTAGTCACTATGGACATCAATGTGGTGGTCAGTAAATTAGTAAAAATACCATGTGATCCAGCCAAACTGTGCACTATTCACATGGGCAAGTTATGAATACTGCTTATGCTTTTATTATAGAGTAAAATTTTTTCAAGTATATGTATATCCAGAGGAGTACTATTTACGCATAAAGAAAATACAATTATATAACCTGCAAGAAAATAGGTAAAACTGGATTGAAGAAGAAAAAGGAAACAAAGAAGAACAAACACCACTGAATTTTCTCTTGTGTATGTAAGTTTTCATTTTTAAGATTTGGGAGCACAAGGGGACTATCAAAAGAAAAGGATGTTGGAGACAGCTATATCAGGCTTCTGTCAGCAAGCACTTATTGGCATCCACAATAGTGTCTGGGTTTGGTGATTCTATATGGGATGGATCCCCAATTGGGGCAGTCTCTAGATAGTCATTCCTTCAGTCTCTGCTCCCTACTTTGTCTCTGTAACTCCTTCCATGGGTATTTTGTTCCCCCTTCTAAGAATGATCCAACTATCCACACTTTGGTCTTCCTTCTTGAGTTTCATGTAATTTGTGGATTGTATCTTGGGTATTTCAAGCTTCTGGGCTAATATCCACTTCTCAGTGAGTGCATACCATGTGTGTTCTTTTGTGGTTGGGTTATCTCACTCAGGATGATATCCTCCAGATCCATCCATTTGCCTAAGAATTTCGTAAATTCATTGTTTTTAATAGCTGAGTAGTACTCCATTGTGTAAATATACCACATTGTCTGTATGCATTCCTCTGTTTATAGGACATCTGGATTCTTTTCAGCTTCTTGCTATTATTAATAAGGCTGATGTGAACATAGTGGAGCATGTGTCCTTATTACATGTTGGAGCATCTTCTGGGTATATGCCTAAGAATGGTATTGCTGGGCCCTCAGGTAGTACTATGTCCAATTTTCTGACTAAATGCCAAACTGACTTCCAGAGTGATTGCACTGAGAGGCTCTGCCAGTACCTGACAAATGTAGAAGTGGATGCACCAGCCATCCACTGTACTGAGCACAGGGTTCCCAATGAAGGAGCTAGAGAAAAGACCCAAGGAGCTGAAGGGGTTTGCAGCCCCATAAGAGGAACAACAATATGAACTAACCAGTATCTCCAGAGCTCCTGGGGACTAAACCACCAACCAAAGAGTATATATAGTGATACTCATGGCTCCAGCTGCACATGTAGCAGAGGATGGCCTAGTCGGTCATCAACTGGAGAAAAGGCCCTTGGTCCTGTGAAGGCTCTATGCCCCAGTGTAGGAGAATGTCAGGGCCAGGAAGAGGGAGAGGGTGGGTTGGTGAGCAGGGGGAGAGGGAGGGAATTGGGGGTTTTTAGGAGGGTAAACCAGGAAAGGGGAGAACATTTGAAATGTAAATAAAGAAAATATCTAATTAAAAAAGAAAGAAAGGAATGTTGGGGGGAAGAGCAGAGCAAGGTCGATGAGGTGGTAAACATGACCCAAGTACATTACACAACAGGATTTCTCAGCGCATAGGTCATGACTCCTGTGGGGTTATCAGATATCCTGCACATCAGATATTTACATTACATTTCCTAACAATAACAAAATTAAAGTTATGAAGTAGCAACAAAATAACTTTATGGCTGGAGGGGTGGGTCACCACAACATGAGGAACTGTATTAAAGGTTTGCACCATTAGGAAGGCTGAGAACCATTTTAATCAAGGAAGAAAACTTTTTTTTTTTTTGTACAATTAATAGATGTGGATAAAGGAAGGAAAACCATTGATGTAAAGAAACTTCTGAAATACAAGTATTTCCTTTAAACCAAAAAAGTTTAATATCAAAGAAAACACAATGAGTAAAGAAAGAGGCCTAAAGAATGTATCATAACGTGCTTAGGTCTTATGATACAGAACATGTGTATTATAGTAACAAGTCTGAATGGACTTGACATATTTAAAGTTCTGAAAGAAAATAACTGTCAACTTAGTATTGATACATATACAACTGATTACTTATGCAGCAAAGTTACCTTCAGAGTCAATGCAGATGTGAAGAACTTTAAGTGTAAACTAAGGGAATTAAGGTGAACCCGCAAACCATCATGTGCAATATTTATATTCTCTCCCAAGCAAGAGTAATCCTGAAACAAATATGGGAGAATGGGGAACAATAGATAACACTGTGAAGGTAGTAAATAGTAAAATGAGAATTAGTTATAAATTAAGGATAGTCAACATAGTAATCCATCTAAACCCCTTAGGAAAAATAGTTTAGATCACCACAGTCTATTCTAGATGAAAGAACAAAGACAGCAAAATGACAAGACATAGTATAAAATATCTATAAATAATAAACTGAGTACCAATTAAAACCACGAGATACATGAATAAATGGAAAAGTCCAAGACTAGCAGTGTGCTTCCTGCAAGAAACTCATGTCTCGGAATAAGACACAGACTAACAGTGAAAGGACAGACACTGACATTGGAAGTAAATGTATCCATCAGAAATCAAGAGTAGCTATAATCACATGTGACAAACAATAAAAACAACCTTCAAGACAAAATAAATCGGTAGAGACAAAGAAATGATATTTAAAAGAAAACTATACAGCAATTGAACACTGTGGTATCTAGTTTTATGAAATAAACACTACTAGATATAAAGGCCACACAAGACTAGTATAATAGAAGGAATGACTTTAGTACCACATTCTCACTTATAAGTAGATTATCCAGACCAAACAAATCAACATTAGAAATAATTATGCCATATTATGGCCATAGAAATCTGAATGCATCCAATGGGGTCATAAAGAATTGCTCTACAGATGCATCTAATGTATTTTTAAGGAACATTTCATCCAAGACGATATGAATCTTTTTCTTATCGCATGAAACATTTTCCCCAGTAGGTAATATATTTCAAGAAAATATTAACAAATGCAAACAAAATGCCATGTATCAAACTTGGTAATAATTGAGCAAAACAAAAAGTCAACAACAATAAGAATTACAGAAAATATACGAGTGCGGAGACCTGACAATAGATTTCCAAATGATTTGTGAGTGAAGAAGTCAAAAGAGTTCAAATTCTCTAAACTCAAATGGAAATGGAAACACAATGTGCTAGGGCACCTGGTCAGAGCAAATACTGCACAGAGGGAGTTTATACATGTGAGTGCTACATTGAAAACAGATAGATCTTAAATAGATAGCCTAATGAGGAACATTATGTTTCTAAACAAAACAAACTAAATGTACATCCCACAGAAGAAAGGACATAATGAAAGTCACAGAAAAAATCACTGAAATAAAGTCTAACAGAACAATACAAAAACACCATTAAAGCAAGGAACTGGTTTTTAGAAGGTACAAACAGTGCTCACAAAGGACCAAAGGAGGAAAAGACCTAAATAAATAAAATTGGTGATTAAAAAAATGGAGTTTATAATGGATACCACTGAAATCTTCATGATATTCTGAAAGCTATGTTCCAACAAAATGGAAAATCTAGAAGGAATAAGAAAATTTTGAAGCTGGGCGATGGTGGCACACGCCTTTAATCCCAGCTCTTGGGAGGCAGAGACAGGAGGATTTCCAGGGCTATACAGAGAAACCCTGTCTCAAAAAACAAACAAACAAACAAAAAAGTTGGATGGGTATGAACTATCAAACATGAAACAAAAACTGTGAAGAACTTAAGTAGACCAATAGGAACCCCTGAGATCAAAGTAGCATAATTCCTCCCAACAAATAAAAGGTCAGCACTGAATCTAATTTATATAAGTTTCATCTAAATTTACTTTTTAAAAATTAGTTATTTAATGCCAGGTGGTGGTGGCGCACGCCTTTAATCACAGCACTTGGGTGGCAGAGGCAGGTGGATTTCTGAGTTCGAGGCCAGCTTGGTCTACAAAGTGAGTTCCAGGACAGCCAGGGCTAGTCAGAGAAACCCTGCCTCAAAAAACAAAAAACAAAAAACAAACAAAAAAAAAACAACAAAAAAAATAAATAAAACCAAAAAAATTAGTTATTTAAGACTTTGATAATGGGTTTGTGATGGAGCCTTGGATTAATTAAAACTTATTATGAAGCCTCAAACTTGTAATGATCTGTATGCTGGTCTTGTAGGCATGTTCTACTATACACAGCTAACCAGACCTTTGAGGAGCTATTATCAATACTCTTCAAGCCATTCCATACAATAGATATTAAAGATAGTCTTTGAAATGCTTTATATGAAGCCAGTATTTCTTCCTTCGGCCTCCAAGCACACAGGCATGCACACACACACACACATACACACACATATACTTACAATTATACTAATATTCATGATACATACTGATTTAAATATTATTAGCAAAATATTTGCCTACAGGGTTTAATGTCACACTAAAAAAAAATCATAAGGCATGGTAGAGGTGGTTTTCAGCATCTGAAAATGAATAATCACAATATAGCAAATAATTAGAAGACAATAACAGGATCATATCAATAGATGCAGAATATAGCCTTTAAAACAATTCAGTATACTTTCTGAACAAAATTCTGGAATTAATGAAGTTTAGAAAGACCATACCTTGACATATTCAAAGATAGTGTCATACATTTGCATAAACACACACACACACACATACACACACATGAAGGAGCCAAAAGAGTTCAACTTCTCTAAACTCAAATGACATGTACAAAAATCAATTCAAAAGTGAGTCAAAGATCTGAATGTAAGGTCTGAAACTTCAAAAGCACAGAAGAAGCACTATGGGAGGTGGGAGAAGCAGTAGGGAAAATAGAGGGAGCAGTGGGGTAAACAGAGGAAGCAGTGGGGGAAATGGAGGAAGCAGTAGGGGAAGAGAGGAATCAGTAGGGGAAAAAGAAGAAACAATAAGGAAAATAGGAGACAATAGGGAAAACAGGAAATAGTGGGGGAAGAGAGGAAACAGTGGGAGAAACAGAGGAAATAGTGGGGGAACAGAGAAAGTAGTGGGTAAAACAGAGGAAGCACTTGGGGGAACAGGAAACAGCGGGGGGACAGAGGAAGTAGTAGAGGAACCAAGGAGGTAGTAGGGGAAAAAGCAGGAGCAGGAGGGAAAACAGAGGAAGCAGTGGAGGAAAAAGTAGGGGAACAGAGAAGACAATAGGGGAAACAGAGGAAGCAGTAGGGGAAACAGGAAGCACTTTATAGACTATTGGCATGGGTGATAGTATCCAGTCTTATGGGTAAGACTCCAATACTCCAGAAACACAATAATTGACTGAGAAGATGCAGTTCAGTTCCAAAGCTTCTGCATAGGAAAGTCTGCTTCATCAATAGAATGAAGAGACTGTCCATGAAACAGGAAGAAGGGTCTGACAACCATTCATGTGACAGGAGATTAACCTCCTAGACATAATGAACACATCAAGGAACCTAACACAACCAAGTTGGCATCAAAATGGGTAATACCAAGGAATGCTTCACAGAAGAAGTACAAACGAGTAATAAGTATATGAGGGAATATAAACTGCACCAATTGTACTCCAATCAGAAAGGTATCATACAAGATAAGGAAATAAATAACTGAATAAAATATGACACACATCAGAAAGGATGTAGAGATGAGTAATCTTATACTAGTGTTTGGGAAAGTTAGTCAGGTCCTGTGGAGAGCAGTTGGAACTTCCTCAATGAAGTGAATATTCAAATAGAACAATTCAGCCATACAGCTCCAGTGGATGTATCCAAAGGGAACAAAATCAGCAAAAAAAGGGTATATAAATACACATGTGTGTATTCATACACATATATAAATGCATATACAATACACATACATATACAACATATACATACACAAACACATACATCATATACATGTACAAGTACATGCACACACATGCAAATGCATATACAAGTGCACATACATATATACATCTATGTATATACATATATTATACATATATATACATATATTATATGCTTATCATGGTACTATTTATAGAAGGCAACACATGGAATCAACCTTGGTTCCTGTGCTTGCTAATTTTTGGCAACATTATACAGCCTAGAATTATTTGTGGAGAGAGAATCTCAATTGAAGAATTGCCTCCATCCGGTTGGCCTGTGGGCATGTGCGTGAGGCATTTCTTCATTAATGGTTGATGTGAGAGGGACTAACCCACTGTGGTTAGTGCCACCCCTAGGTATGTGGTTTCAGGCTATAGAAAGAAATCACACCATGAGCAGGTTTCTTCCTTGGTCTGTGCTCTCAGTTCCTGCCTCGAGGTTCCTGCTTCATGCTCCTGTGCTGGGTTGCTTCAGTGATGGACTGTGCCTGCAAGCCAAAGACCCTTTCCTGCCCAAGCTGGTTTTGGTCAGAGTAGCTTACCACAGAGGAGAAAGTTAAACAGGACAGTTTATATGACTAGAGTAAGGAAAAGGAAATGTAATGAACCAGCATGATAGAGCATTAGCCCATCATAAAGTTGTAAATCATGTAATCTGCAAGAAAATGCATCAAACTGAAGAAGATCAGACTAAGCAAAATAAGCCTGACACTGAAAAGCAAGTCGTTCATGTTTTCATCTATCTCTATGTTTTTCTAAATGGTTTGAAATAAATGGGGGTGGGGGTGGGGCAGGGAGTATTGCACCAAATCAAGGCAATAGGAGAAAGCACAGATTACAGTATTGCTAGAAAGTCAAGTTGAATTTTGGTAAACAATCATGGTTTGTGCAACTTGCCTTTAACAAGATTGAGAAAGAGGGGATAATTAAGGAAAGCATAAATAAAATAGCTAAAAATTGATGACTTTGGACCTTCCTGCAAATTTTCCTTAAGTATGGTATTCTTTATCATTGCCATCCACATAGTTTCTGCACATTTTGCACAGCAATGCGGGGCTCTCACTTGTTCATTTCTAAAGAAAATTAAAGGATGGCAAATCTAGTGTTGTTTGTGAGGTTTTCACATTGATTAACCTTAAAACGTGTGTAAGATTTACTCTCAAAACTTGGCTCAACCACCCCATATCATTTCCCTGCCTCTTCTGAGACAGACTATCATATTCTTAATGGTGGAAAGTGAAGAGTGCATACATTGATTCCTTGAAAGAGTTCCAGAGGTTACAATGCTGAAATGGATGTTCCTGGAATAAAACTCAAAGCACTGGGGGAGGAACATATTTTCTGGAGCCCTGAGGATAAACTGTCATCCTGCTTTTCCCGGTTTCCAGAGGACGCCTGTGGCTCTCCACTCAGGGACTCACTTCAAGAACAACAGGTAGAGTCAGTCTCATTTGGCTCTCTCTAGGAAGTCATTCATCTGTCATCCCAGCTTGCCCTCTGACCCTGGCAGTCTGAACCTCTACCACTTCTGAGGGCTTCCCTCTTGGTGGGGGTACTCTACCCACAACCATCTCCATAGCTATGAGCAGCATATGAGACATCGATTTTTATGGTTTAGATATAACACCATGACTACAATGACTTATAGTAGGAAGAAATTATTAGAGGATTACAGTTCCCGAAAGGTAGGAAGCCATCACCATCATGGTGGGCGTGTGGAAGCAGGCAGGCAGGCAGGCAGGCATGAAGCTGGAGCAGTAGCTGAGAGCATACATCTGGTCCACAAGCAGGAGTTAGAGAGAAATAGATCACTGGGAATCGTATGGGCTTTTGAAACTTCAAAGCCCATCCCTAGTGACACACCTCCACGCTTAATCCTTCCTAAGCAGTTTTACCAACGGGGCACCAAACATCCAAACAGTCCATCCCAGCTGTTCCCATTAATACCACCGCGCTGCCTTTTCCAATTGTAAAGTCTGGTAACATTACTTTCCGTGGTTATTGGAAACAACATTCAATGTATGCTGACTGAAAAATCTCAGAATTAATTCCAAATTGTATGGTTGTCTCTGAGGAAAATCTTAAGGTTAACCAAGATTAATCCAACAGTAGCTATGATTCGCATATGCCCTGTGTTTTACTGTGAACAGCCCCTAATAATTACCATGCTTTCTTCTGCCCATATCTGTCACCTTTCATATAGATTGCCATACTTTTCCTGTTCCCTCTTGTCTCCATGAGTCGGCACACATTATTCTTAGCTGGTCTGGGTCTTTCTCCACAATGCATTATAGGATTTTCTACTGTGTAAGTGTCATCTGCCAATAGATGCAGATGTTTAGTTCTTTTGTGACTCCTCATGCAGTAAGATGTTTATAGAATCATATGTATCTATTAGTTTAATGAGCTGACCATTGTGAGAGGCTGAGTCAACAGTGGACTCTTGTCTATGCATCCCTTGTGTTGCATTCATCTTCCTAGGAACACTTTATTTCTTTAGATTTTTAAACAACTTCAATATGGCTGCAGTCAACTCTTGACTTTTATGTCCAGGTGACTTTGCCTGGCTCTACTCTGTTTCTTGTATCTGAATTATTTGATCTACCTGATGGTCACTCCTGGGACCCCCTGTCAGGATCTCAAAGCATCTACCAGTGTCCATGATGAAAACCTTGACTTCTTGGGGCCATTTCTGGAAAGAGAAGCCTCAGACTTGTGTTCCAGCCCTACTTTCTGTGTTCCAATGGGTGATGTAATGGATCTGCCAGACAGTTCTTTTCTGTGATCCCTTTGTGACCTCCCATCCTGAACATGCTCAGAGGATCGATGCTTTTCAGCAGCACTTGAATTTGATGCTAATACTGCAGCTTCATGCTGTCTTGAAGAAGATATGCAGAACAAGCACTGGAAAAAGAGAATAAAAGGTCACACAATACACTCTAAATTTAGCCAGCTGCCCAAATAGACACAACCAACCTGTGTGGCTCAGAGGTAGTGATCATGGAGTTTATGACCAGCAGCACTGGAAGGTCCATCTGTGTGGAATTTGTTTCCTTTGTGATTACTTGTTATCCAGCCAACAATCAGCTACTTCCTAGGAAAATGCTTCTCTCCTCTGTGAAGAAGTGTTGTCAACATGACAGAATGTAGAATCTCCTGGGAGATGGAGCTTTAGACATGCTTGGGTGTGTATATGTTGGGGAGGGTATCTTAATTGTGTTAATTGAGATGGGAATGCTAGCCCATAGTAGGTGGCAACATTTCATGATCTGGATTCCAGACTGGATAAAAAAGATAGAGGGAACTTCTGTTCACTGCTCTTTGCTTCTGACTGGACATAATGTGACACTGGACTGCTGCCCTGTGACTTCCCTACTATGAAGAATTATAACCTATAACTTCAATCTAAATAAACAGTTCCCCCTGGTTGGGGGATGGGGCAATCCACTCATTTCTAAATTCTTAACCCAGAAGGGCTCCTGTCTAAAGAAAATACAGGAACAAAGTGTGGAGCACAGACTAAGGGAAAGGCCGTCCAGATACTGACCCACCTGGGGATGCACCCCATATACAGACACCAAACCCAGACACTATTGCTGGTGCCAAGAAGTGCTTGCTGACAGGATCCTGATATAACTGTCTCCTGAGAGGCTCTGCTAGAGCCTGACAAAAACAGAGGCAGCTGCTCACAGCCAACCATCACACTGAGCATGGGGACTCCAATGGAGGAGTTAGAGAAAGGACTGAAGGAGTTGAAGGGGTTTGCAACCCCATAGAAGAACAACAATATTAACCAGCCAGTACCTCCAGAGCTCCCAGGGACTAAACAAACCAACCAAAGAGTATATTCATGGAGGGACCATGGCTCAGTCGAATATGTAGCAGAGGATGACATTGTCTGGTGTCAATAGGAAGAGAGACCCTTGGTCTTGTGAGGGCTTGATTCCCCAGTGTAGGGGAATGCCAAGGCTGTGAGGTGGGAGTGGTTGGGTGGGAGGGCGAGTACCCTCATAGAAGGAGGGGGAGGGGGGAGGGGAGAGGAGGATTCCAGAGGGGAAACCAGGAAACCAGGAAAGAGGATAACATTTGAAATGTAAACACATAAAAATATCCAATAAAAAATAAAAATAATTTATTTCTCACATAAGTTGCTTTGTCAATGTATTTTATCACCACAACAGGAAAAAAATTAAGACAACTTCCTCCAAAAATCTGAAATGTTGACAGGTCTCTCCTTGACATTGGCACAAAGCTTATGCTCTCCAAAGAGTAGTAAACTTAACGGAAGTGGGATGTCACTCCTGCTCACAGACTTTACAGTAGAAATTTTGTGGAGTAATTCTGGCCTGTTCAGTGCTGACTCTGAGGTTGGCTAGGACTTAGAATTTCTACCTTTCTTGTAATGAAGAGACAGAAGAGCCCCCACAGCCTTCCCTAGGCTCACACAGCTAGGACAGACCAGAACTGAGGTTTGAGGCTCTCCTGCCTTTTTTCTAATTGAGAAATCCTTACAAACCCAAAAAGAGGAGGGAGTGACTTTTTAGAACCTCCTATGGCCCTGGTCACCATTCAAAATCTTTTTATGTCAGTCATGATCTATAGCTAAGTAGCTAGTTGGAAGCCATCCTAGGCTACACAAAGAGACTCTCCAAACAGAAACACACAAGCAAAAGTAAAGGAAGTGAAAGCCTGGGTTTGAAACCTCTGACTTGAGTGGAACCTACAGCCTTTGTGTTCCACAACTTATATCGCTATGTTTAACTTCCCCCGGCCTGTTTTTATACTGTGTCTGCCTGTAACTTACCTGATTATATGTTCATCAGTAAATGACATGTCTGTCAGGGAATCTTTTCATCTCTTCTTCCATGATGCTCATCTATCAAAGAAGACTAGGGAACCCGGGACAGAAAGTATGGCAGCTTCCCTCTTTACAACCCAGGGTTGATCTCTAACTACTTCACACAGTTACTGAGTAAATGCTCACTCTGAGACAGAGGCATGTATAGAGGAGAAGTACATATAAACGCACATGCAGCACGCGCGTGTGCACACACACACACACACACACACATACATACACACTCACAAGAGGGCAGAAGATCTTCATGAAGGTATCTCTCGGCTTTTCTTGGCTGTTCTAGGCAATAGTCCTCACATGATTTATGGCACTGTTGACACGCTAGTGGCTTTTGTTTGTAATTTCAGATAAAATAAAGATATGTGCTGAAGAAAATGACCCACAAAAGTGAAAAGCATTTGACTCTGGCTTGACTCATTTTGCCAGATGTAAAAATGAAAACACTCGAGAATCAACTCCTGTTTCTTGCCTCTGTACTATTTATGCAGTACACTCTTGGGCTCTTAAATACTTTCAGCTTTTTTTTTTTTTTTTTTTTACATGCAAGGATCAAGATATAAGGCTTTTTAGCTTCTAAAGTTTAGGGTCAGTTCCAATCAATACAATACCATGTGACAAGGGACATTCTTTGAAAGAAAGGAAGTTGCTCAGGGTTGTCTATCAGAAATCTCCAATCCTTGATCCTCCCCCTTCTCAACTGTCTTCCAGTCACAAACTGAAGGCAACATATGCTTGTGTGTGTGTGTGTATAATTATATATTATATACAATGATATATGTAATTACATGTTATATTATATATAAAATTATATATATTAAAATACAGATTATATATCTAATCTGATAATCACAAAATCTTTTCAAGATCTTAAAATCTGGATATTAATGGAACATTATTGTTTTTTATTTTATATTGCTTTGTGAGTGTATGTTTTTGTGTGTGTGTCTCTGCTTGTGTTCTGTTCATCAAACTCATCCTATCATAACTGATGTTTATAAAACCTCAATGAAATTTTTTAGCAATTACTATTGCTACAGATTGAAAATTTCTAGGATGGGAGGATTCCTCATTGTAATGAATTAACCTCACATCTCATCTTGTTTTAAATGTTTGAAGAGATTTTCAGAACATTACATTACTTGATCCATGGTAGGGACAGTAGGCATCAACTGTCACATAATTAAAGCTGGTAAATAATTCTCAGAAAGACTAGGTGACTTTTTCTAAAGTCATATAGGCTGGAGTCACATTGTTGTCAAGTCTGGCTTTTATGAAGCTTTTTCCACTGAAATTCAGTTTTGGCCTCGGTTTCCGTGTTGCTAGAGAGAAGAGGAGAGAGCTTTCTCACCCACTCCAAGCCCTGAACTCCTTCCAGCTCATGACCCCCACCAGATACTCAGCCATTCATTCTCCCTATAACGCTGCTATTTTAGCTTCTCTCTCTTTCTCCCCCCCCCCGTCTGTCTCTCCCTCTCTCTGTCTCTCTCTTGCTTCTCTCTCACTATATTTTCTCTACTCCCTGATATTCTACTCTCTTACAAAGATAGCTCTGGTCAGTTCCAGTCTGAGGCCATACTCAGTCTACTTATTTTTCTCTCTGCTCTGGGTATACCCAGATGCTTCTGGCTGGTCTTACTCCCATATTCACAATAAATATTCTACCCATACCATGAAGAGGTTATGTTGTCAGTTTATTATACACCTTATAATCATGAGGGCTGAGAGAAGTCCTTAGAACAAGATAATACAGATATACATGGTGGTCTGGGCTTAGAATTCCAGTACTTGGGGGTCTAAGACTGGCCTCCAGGGACAATCTGGGCCAGCCTGAATTACATGCTTGATGAACCCCATGCCAAGTAAAGGACTCTGTCTATAAATAGGTAAGGAAACAGTAGCTGGCACTAATGGGAGGACACTGGAGGCTGATCCCTGGCTCTGACTCATACAAGTCCACACACATGAACACATACACACACATACACACTGAGAAAGAGAGGGGGGGAGGGGGAGAGAGAGAGACAGGCAGAGAAAAACAGAAAGAATAATCCTTCTGTAAATGCATACAGGGACCTGGCTATTAGTTTTGGCTTCTTTTCTCACAGCTGGAACATGCTGCTTCACAGGTGTCTTAGTGTTTTTGTTGCTGTGATGAAATACCACGACCAAAATGAAAGTTGGAGAGAAAAGGGTTTATTTGGCTTACACTTCCACATCACAGTCCATCATTGGAAGAAGTCAGGACAGGAACTCAAACAGGGCTGGAACCTGGAGTTAAGAGCTGATACAGAAGCCATGAAGGAATGCTGCCTATTGGCTCACTTCCCCTGACTTGCTTAACCTACTTTATTACAGAACCAAGGACTTCCAGCCCAGGGATGGCAACACCCACAATGCAAGGCTGGGCGCTCCCCCATTGATGACTAATTGAGAAAATGCCAGAGCTTGGTTCAAATGTAGCTCTTTCATAAACCCACTGCTACATACACCAGGCACCAGCCTCCTTACAGCTGCTGAAGGAGGGGCATGGTCATTTCATTGGCAAGGTCTTTTGGTCTGACATCATGGTTGACTTGGCATAGACACTGAGAGTATTGGGAACCCAGCAAAGATAATTTCCTGGCAAGAAGGGACCCTGGTGGGTACTTTGTGTTGCCTTCCAAGCTTCTGCCCTGCATCATGGGGTCAGAGAAACTTTCCCCAGAAGCCCATCTCATTTTTTGCAAACAGAGATCAAATGGCAGCCACAACTATGATAATCCTAGGGGGATTTGAGGTCCTAGGGGGATTTCAAGGAATGGACTTTTGTAAGACTGGGGAAAGGAAAGTTAAGAATCTTAGTTTAGGGCTGGAGAGATGGCTCAGTGGTTAAGAGCATTGACTGTTCTTCCAGAAGTCCTAAGTTCAATTCCAAGCAACATATGGTGGCTCACAACCATCTGTAATGGGATCTGATACCCTCTTCTGGTGTGTCTGAAGATAGCAACAGTGTGTGTGTGTGTGTGTGTGTGTGTGTGTGTGTGTGTGTGTGTGAAAAGAATCTAAATTTAGAGCAGGCTACAGAAAGCCTTTGAGAGAGCCTAGGAATGGGAGAATAGGCATAGCTTAGGCCTTAAAGATGATAAGGGCACGTAAAAGCAGGGTGGTCACTGCCTGGACTTGCAAACTACGATTGAACTTAAGCAGAGGTTATGGCTATGGTTTGTGGGCTTTGCAGTGAGGTCTCTGCAGTCTGTACACAGGACATGCTAGGAGTGTAGTGACAGAGCATAGAAAGTATGACTATGGAGTGAAAGCCACATCCATAGGGATTAGACCCTGTCATTCTGTTCCATTTCATACTCACCATCCACGGTTCCAACGAGCTAAAATTCATCCAGCTCCTCTTCCTTTTCTGTCAGGTTTCATTTTCTTAGGTATCCTTCACATGGTCTGCAGTATTATGTCCTAACTAAAAAGTAAAAATAAAAATGTAAATCTCTAAATTCATTTCTCTATAGAATGACTGCACATTAAAAAAACAGAAACGCCCACATAATTTTAGATTCCTTCAGAGAGGCCTTGGCTACTGTCTTAAGGTTTTCATTGCTCTCAACAAATGCTATGAGACAAAGATTTATTTGGCTTTGGTGTGGGATCACAGTCTGTCCTTGAGGTAGAGGAATTCAAGCAGGAACCTAGGGGCAGGAACTCAAGCAAAGAACATGGAGACCATGTAGCTTGCTGGCTTGCTTGCTGTGGTTTTCTATTACAACCTAACCAATGGGAGGACTGTCCACAGGGCATTAATCAAAAATCATTAATCAAGAATATGCCCCTCACAGACATGCAAACAGACCAATCTCATGGAGACATTTTCTCAGTTGAGTATCTCCTTCCCATACAACCCTACAAGAAACTACCTAGGACAGCTGACTCAGATGGTACTTGTTTGAGAATTTGTTGAGATTTGATTGCTGACTTGAAACTGGTCAGTGTTTACATTGAATACTGCTAGACACTAGAGCCTTTTCCAGCTCTCGGGAGCCAGGTTACTAGAACATTTCTAGTATACGTTTGTATAAGATTTATGTTTAAATAAAAGTATACAGGGTTGGAGGGATGGCTCAGCAATTAAGAGCACTGACATTCTTGCAGAGGATCCAAGTCCAGTTTCCAGCACCCACATGCTGGCTCACAACCATTTGTAAACTCTGTAACCCCAATTTAAGGAAACTGGATGCCGTATACTGGTACTCAGGGGTACCAGGCACCCATATGGTTCACTGGCATACACGTAGGCAAGCACTCATGCACACAAAATAAAAACAAATGTAAAGAGAAAACAAGAGTATAAAAGAGTTAAATGGCAGTATTTTACACAGTTCTATTTGTGTTTGGGAAGGGTATTTACATATATGTACCAACATATGTATGTATTTATGTATGACAAAACTTGAAAAGAGAAAAAAAGACATGCCCAAAGCATCATTTTGTTTCTATCTACAGCATTATAAATCTGTAATTTCACAGGTATAAATGATGCAAATTTGTTTGAACAAGTTAGCTCATTGTCATTGTTCCCCCACCTGTCTCAGTTCTTTTTCTGTCACTATTGCAAAATATCTGCCGCAGGTGAGTTATGAAGAAAGGTTTCCTTCTGTTCTTAGTTCTGGAGGCTTGGAAATCCAAAGCAACATATAGTAGCGCTGTGTCTTCTGCTTCTTTTAAAAAAAAATCTAAAGCAGCTTGGACTTGTGATTGAAAGCTCAAGTGCAGACCAGTACTGAGGTGGGTCATCTCCCTCCCAATCCACTATTAGTCCACTATGGGGAGATTTGTTCCAGGACACACGTGGCTTCTAAGGGCTTCTTCTCCCATTATAGTTTCCCTTGGAACCAAGCTTCAGCCTGAGTCTTTGGGGAACTATATTCAAACCAGATGTTACTTGACAAGAATGACCAGACTCCATCACCCTCATAGGGTCCTTATGTTGAGCACATCCATGTATCTCTGAGTTAAAATCTTCCTTCCCATATACTGTTTATGGCCAGTTAGAGCCAAGGAAACTTGTGGCTTCCCATTCATGTTCCTTTTATCCTGTATGTGCCTACCAGCATAACCTCGTATGTCTCTTGGAGAATTCATGATGAGCTATGCTAGAGAGGAAATGGGGTGTCTGAATGGCAGCCAACACTTCTCCCTAGTAGAAAGGAGAGCCAAATGTGTACAAGGAAAGGGGAATCTGAGGTCTGAAATCAGGGTGGGAGCAAACTCCTGGGAAGACTGAAGAAAGTTGTCAGCAGAACCTGGAGGAGATTCTACAGTGTTCCTCCATAGACTCGAGCTGCCACAGGACCTCAGAGTTATGAGAACAAGCAAAAAGCATGGCCCCATGTAGTTCTGGGCAGCAGGATTTGAAAAGGCGTTCAAAAATGATATTTTTCTCTTCATTCGATGCTTTCTCTAAGTGACTGTTTGCAGGGTATATGAGGATCTCCTAACCTAGGAGAACTTGAGCTTTCTACTCAGCAGATATAAGAGAGCACACTGCTGATGGAACACAGAGCACACTTGGAAGTGAGCCCTGCTGGATCCCAGCCTGCTGTTTCCACTGTAAGCTTCTCAGTGCCTAGAAGAGTGGCTGGCACAGGGCAGGCTGTGCATCATGCTCAGGTGATGAGGAATGCTGAGCAGTCTTTCTTCTAGAATTAAGCCCTCCTGTTGCAGGGAGTTGAGAGAGTAGGAAGTATGTGGGCTATAGATGCCTTTAGACTTTGACATAGTATTGGGGTAAGCTGTGGGTGGCTTTGACTTTGCTTCACTATAAAAGGGTAGGGGAACTATCCTGCACTATGAGTTGAAGCTGTAGTCTGGTGCAGGCTCAAGCTCCTATGAAAACTAGCCTCCACAGAGCCTAGCGCGTTACCTAGCATACATGGTGCTGGACATGAGTGTGAACATCCCTCCTGTCTCAGAGACCCATCTCCAAAGGATACCGCTTGCTAGGTGAAAGGGCTTCAGAGGGCCAGGATTAAAAACAATCTACAAAGTTTAGATGTTGTATCTCTGTCAACCTGTGGGGCTGGGTGAATGAGGGCTGGGTGAAGGCCTCAATTCTGGGACCCTGTCACAGACTTTATTGATTCACTATGCAATGACTTGCTGAAGTTAAGTGGGAATGTATTCATAAAATCTTTGTCCACTGTATGGAGAGAAAGTGGATTCCATGAGTTGAATCAGGAATGCCAAGCTTATGTGCCTGTAGAAGGGTGACTTGCGGAAGCTCCTTCTGTCTTGAGGCTTCAATCATTTGATTAACATAAAATGATTAGGCCTTTCATAGCAGCTTTAGAATCCCTTTTTAAGAACATCTTGCCAGTAACTATGTTCTCCTTATTACAGCTTAACTCCTGTGCTGACTGTAGCTCTTGGGGTGTCTCACACCACTGTTTCCATTCATGTCTCAATGCTGAGTAAACACTTACTGGTCTTGTCCCTGGAGCTGTCACAGTCTAACCCAAAGGTTTGGAAGTCTAGGTCCTTCAATCCCTGTCTTTCTGTAATGGGGAAGAGAGATGTGTAAGTGAGTTCCACTCACTAAACATGTCCAGCCCCGTCTTTGGTTATGCATGAAGCTAGCTCCAGGAGCAGTGTGGGAAAGAGCAGGGCAGTCATTGTAGGGACTGTTAAATTACATAACATTGAACTATGCCTTACCCAAGCACTTTAGAGGACCAGACTCTTCATTGAGTGAGTTCTCTAAAGTGTTGGGCTGAGCACCCATGACGCCCTTCTTCTCCTGGGAGTTAGACCAGGCTCTCAGGTGTGGATAATTCTATATTTGTGTTCTGAATTCTTCTCTAATGCCTTCTGCTTTAGAGAACCTGCTCTTAGAGGAGGAGAGCCAGGCTTAGGAACTCCACTGGGAAGGATGCTTTTAGAGCTCTGTGCCTCGTGTGTAAAACCTCTGGAAAGTCTTGGCAGAAGTGAAACTCCAGCTTTATTGATTGCTCTGCCCTGTTGGCCACCAGAGAATCTCACTGAATGTTCTGCCCAAGAGTGGGGTTCCCGTGGCAAATGCTCCAGAGGAAGGAAGACACTTGACACCAGGCATATCAGATCACACTGAGTGAGTAGGAAGGACTTAGAAAGTCCTCAGATAAGCACAGAAATAGAAAGGTTTGAGTAGGGATTTTCCCCTTTCATTTTTTAAAAAGATTATTCTATAGCTTCTAGGACAAGCCAGAGAATATCCTGCCCTCCCTCCTCAGAGTACCTTTGTTGATTCTATGCAGTTCTTAGCTTATGGAAGAATTTTAAGTCCACCAATTAAAATAATGGCTCCAGGGTTAGAACACTGATAAGGCAGGGCAGTCGTTAGAGGGGGACATTAACCAAAGTGTGATTTGGGGCTAGGCCATGATGGGGTTTTTGTGAATCTTATCAATTCACTATTCTGCAAATGCAAGTATCAGTCCACTACTCTATAGAATTAGACATAAAATATGCAAAGTGCCACAACCAGGTGTGGACATTGTAAATGCTCATTAAACAACTGGCATTATTATTATTATTATTATTATTATTATTATTATTATTATTATTATTATTATTATTGCTGAAACATTGAATGAAAAATGTTCCCTCTCAGTAGAACATAGACAACCCAAGAAGACTTTTGTTATTAAAGTCATCTGATACTTGGTGCTTTACATTGATTGACTCTCTATATAAAGAAGAGAATAAAGTAAAAGTACCCATGAAATGACGATTACTGGTTTACTTTCAGTCCACATCAGTAGCAAAACACTCTAAAACAGCGGAAAGATTGTTCTACTTTTAGAAGTAGCTATAGGTGAACACTTGGGATGTTCTAGATTTAGGGAAGTGCTTAAGGTTGGGCGATCTCTTCTTAGCCTCTTATAATGTGTTACTATCTCAGTCTTTCTTCTGTTGCTATAACAAAATATATGTGACTATGTAACTTAAGAGTGAATAACTACTTAGTTTACAGTTCTGAAGGCTGGGTAAAGGAGCATGGCTCCAACATCTGGAGATGATATGCAGGGTGAGACACAGAAGCATGCTAAGCTTGGGTCTGCTTCTCTTTGTATAAAGCCACCAGTGTACCTTCATGACCTTATGTAACCCTTCCAAATGCTTCAACCTCCCAAACCTAGTAAGACACAAATTTGAGGACATGTTTAAACATTGTAGGTTCCAAACTTTCTTCACAGGGTGAGGACGAACCCTTTGCAAAGTTGTAAGGCATTGCTGACATTGATGATCATTGAAGTTACAGAATCCAGTCAAGTGCTACTACGAGCCAGAGAGGAAAGACGTTTGAATCACATTTATAGCTATCCTGACATGTGGCAGGTTAGTGTTGCATATACCTGGTCTAGACTAACACTGGGGAGAGAATGCTCTACGAAGCCTGTGACCTGTGGTGTCAGCCTTCCAAGATGAGCTCTGGGAGGCAGAAACATGGACAGCCATGAAGAAAGTACAGAAGAGGGAGGCACTGCAAGACCCCGCTGCAATTTATCTCTCGTACAGTGCAGCACTGGAGACCCAGTCTCCAGAGAGCTCCTTGGGATCCCAACGCCACCAGACCCAGTATAGATCAGGTTCTCCTCCTTGATATCGAAGAGAGTGATGTCACAGGTAAAGAAACAACACCTAGCATTGTTGTGAAATTGGCTTCAGCACTGAGCAGTCTGGTGTGAGTCTGTGTGTGGGTGCTTAGACAAGACTTGAGCCCCTGCCCCCATGTCTGCTGGAGGAACAATGCCCCAGCATCGTGGAGATCTGGGTTTAGCAGCAGCTGAGTATCCTTGCTCTGTGCTGCAGGCTAGGATTACTCCAACTGCACTCCAGGTGCGAGGCTGGCGAGTCATCTTTCCACCCGCCCGTCCTGCGATATTGTGAAATGAAGCCGGTTCTGCTCAAACACTTAAGGCCGGTGTTGTTCCCGCTCAAACTTGGCGGTAGGATTTCACTCACCTTTATTAGGTTTGCAATATTCCAATCCTGCATGAAAGAGCTATTGTTTTGCTGTGTTAGAAAAATAAAGTCTTTGAGGAGTGGAGGACTTTGATAAGAAACTATGCCTGTGGATAGAGAAGGCGTGGGGATTTTGGATGGCTGTTTAACTGAAGCCAGGGCTGCTCCAGCTTGCTTGGAAGTCTAAGCCACCACACAGGCAGCCACTGGCTCTACAGCAAGGTGCAGATTTCTGCTCTGTTTGCTAAATAGGGTGTTACTTTGCAGTGCGCCAGTTTGAAGCATGTTCATTCTCTCTCCATAGGCAATGGCCCTCATGTGTGCACTCAGGATTTCAGCCTGGATTCCTCAGCCAGCAGGAAAACCACTCCCCACTCCTTTTTTTTTTTTTTTTTTGTATGTGAAAAATGAATTGTCACTGCTTTGGGGAAATTCTCCTTAAATAAGAGGATCAATTAAAGAGACAGATGCAATACGAGGTTTGTGAGTGTGTGTCTATACAATGTGTATGTTGGGGTGTGTGATTGTATGCATATTCTTGTATGAATGCAGTACTATACATGCATTGACAACAGCACAATCTCCAATGTCTGCCCTCACCACCTTGTTTGTGGCAGAGCCTGCTTGCTATTCCTGGCTGGGTAACCAGGCTGGTTGGCCAAGGCCTCACAGAATTTTTCTCTGTAGTAGGAATCCTGGGATTACAGACACTAGCTCTACACATCCAGCCTTTATGTGGGTTCTGGAGTCTTGAACTTGGATCCCCTTGCTTGCACTGCAATAGTTAAGTGTCCCTGGAGCCCTAAAAGAAAAGATCAATGGCACGGGGAGGAAAATACCTGAAACTAAAAATGTTAGTGTCTACTTCAAACGTGCTTCGTGCACATTTGGCTTAATGCAGTGGTATATGTGAAACCCTGTGTGTGAAATCCTTCGTGGCAAAGCCTATCTGTGACAGCCTGCATGTGAGAAACCCTATGAGCTTGTGTGAAAACCTGCATGTCAAAGCCTGTGTGTGAAAGCCGCTGTGTGAAACTAAATGTGTGAAAGCCTGTGCTCTACTCCTGAGATCCTTGTATGTTAAAAAAAAAAATACAGTTCCTGGGTGATGGATTTACCAACATCTGGGAGATTACTGAATTCTTGGGGTGAAGCACCCCAGAGTATGTCGGACATGCAAAAGTGGTCAAGAGCACATGTGCCCTTTCCACTGAACAAAGCATCCATGAGAAGATGTCTCTCAGTAAATGAATGCTCACCAGCACCAAATGTCTAGTTTCCATAACTTCAGCAAACACATTGTTTAAAACCACCCTGTCTGTGGCATAGTAGCCAGAATGTGTGAGACATGTAAAGCTCTGGTTTGTATCTCCAATACCCTTCTCTTAAAGCTTGTGGGCTATGCACTAGAGCTGTCTGAATCCCCACACAGAGTCAGAGTGAGATTTGAATCTGGATTTGTTTGTTCACTGAATTCACAGGTTTTCCCTGCAGATCTCCTGCATCACTTACATGTCACTCTGTGTTACTAGGATGGAAAAGCAAACTCACTCAGGGACTATGAAAGAAAGGGCTATGATACCCAAGAGAGAGGTGTGGTCCCTAGAAACATCTGTAAGTATTCCATGTTTGTTAACAACAGATACAAATTGTGTTAGAGAAAACTCTTCTGACTCAGTAAGACAAACTCTATCAGTTGGGACTACAGATCCATGCAACATTCCTCAGGGCATCTTTCTTGACCTTGGTCACAGTGATCTGGACATGCAACACATTGTGGACATCTGTTAAGCCATATTCTTCAGCCATATAGGGTTTTCTTTACAAATATTCCATGCCAACAAGTTTCCTAGTCAATGAAGAGGGTTCGAGCTGGGGCAGTTCTGATCATGCAAAGGAGATAGGTTTTCAAGGATCTTCCTTCAGGCTTTAGACAGCGTGAACATCAGTGTCTTCATCCAGTGAAGAATCTTACAGCAGACATCCTACAGCCCTCTGGATCATTAACTCCACATCAACCTCTCATTCTTGCCTGCTTACAGTGAGTTCTGGGATGTGCACTTAGGGTGAGAGTGGTTTTCAATATTTTTCAGACCAACATCACCATAGCAATCTTCTCAAAATGCTATGGCAGTGCACTCCAAGCTGCACTCTGTATTGACTGGTGAACTCTCTCTTGGAATGCAGTGTAATCTCCTGGATTCCTTTGCTATTTGTATTATCAGCCCACTCCATCCAGACTACTACATCCAGCCCACTACAGCAGATTGAACTGTGGCTCTTAGACCTGCCAGGGCTTGCCCTTGTTGCCAGCTTGTAAACACTTCCATCTAATGCTGACCACTCTGACACTAGACCTTGGTTTTATTGACCAAGTGCTGTATATATCTGGTTCATCTCCCTCTAGAGTCATTCTTTGGACAGTTTCTCTCCTGTGTTTTCAACATAAGGACCACCCTCTTCCCAGGTGACACCCACCCCTACTCCTTCCCACACCTGCTCTAGGTTATCTCCTGAAACTCTTTGATGGAGGAACAGGAATAAAGCATCAATCCCTTACCTTACAAGCACAGGAAACACCCTATTTGGTTTAGATGCTCAGAGTTTATACATTAAGTCAGCAAATATACAACCTGGTTGTTAACATTCAGCTTAGCTTTGTAGCTTTCTGGAATCACTTTTGTGCTCCTCTATTGCACGAATGCTTTTGAAAATAATACAATATCCATTTAATGGAGATGGAGCAGAAGAGCTGCTGCAGTCTGAATGCATGAGTGGCTTCCACTTTAAAATAAATATCCATTAAATAACAGTAGCCTGTACGTGTATCTTATCAAAGTGCTTGTAGGCGGTCACAGTTAATGAGTTGATCATTATTACTCTTAAAAAACCATAACTACCCAGGCAATGCAACTGTTTTTGAATGCAGCCCCTGTAGTCTGACTACAGACATGGAAACAGGCTTTCTTTGAAGTATTGCTTTTTAACATTAGGAACTGGAGATCTGTCAGTAGCCATGTTTATGTCTATTCTTGTATCTTGTTCACTTCTAAGCTGATGTTAATAATGCTTGCATTGCATTCCTCTAACTAAATGTCATTCTGCCCATGGAGGTATTCTATGAGTTGTGGAGGCTTCCCAAGTCCTGATAAGATTGTCCTGTCCAGGTTGAGCATCATGGAAATAACACTACAACTTTCTGAGTTTGACTTTCAGGCTGATGATCTAGATGACCAATCTGACATGTTTGGTCTATCCAGAGTATCCGAGAGTAGAGGCAGGCAGAGCAGACATTATTTTGTTCTGTATTGTACATAGATGTTTGATGTTTCCTCTAGAGGACAAACAGATAAGCTTGCTCCATTCTAAGGAGGGTTTTAGAGAAGTTCAAAATTTGCATACAACCTGTGACCTGGCGAGTTGTAAACCACTACACATGATGTCATATGATTCTCTTGCAGTAAAACTTACAGGGGTTAGAGATTGCCAAACAGAATGCACATCCTTCATGTAGCTTGACAGTCTGTTAGGAATAGGCCATTGCCTACAGCACTTGCTCTAAGAGATACTGGCCCATTTCTAGTACAAAAATTCAATTCACCTTCCTAAGTTAATTTTTTGACCCTAGATGGTCACAGAACTGATTCTTCTTCATTGTTGCTCTCAAATTCATCCTTATATCCTTAAATATAAATATAAAGTCATCAAGTTATATCCTTAAATCAGACAATCCTGATGAGAGCCACTCTATACCTATACCTGGGGGGTGGAGAGATAGCTCAGGGGTTGAGAGGACGAGCTGTTCTTCCAGGGGACTTTGGTTCAATTAGTAACACCCACAGGACACCTCACAGTTGTAATTCCAACTCCAGGGGATCTGACACCTTCATGAAGGCATGCATGCAGGCAAAGCACCAATGCATGGAAAATAAAAATAAATAAGCCATTAAAAAAAAAAAAACTATTGCCTTTGTTCTCAGAGTGCAGCGAGAGCCCAACCTATTTCTGTATTCATATACGTTTACCCTGCCATGCTTTTCCAAGCTTGGTGAGAGCAGGTGTATGCAGATCATACTCAGTCTTATCACCTTAGCAGGTAGGATAATGGCAATGTGTAGGAAGAGTTCATTGCATAGCAGTTAAGTGAATAGGAATGAGGCATAATATCAAATCAGAGTTCTCTCTGGTCATTTTCAGAGAGTCAGGTAAGAGTCAAAGCCTGTGCTTGGAGCTGGGAACCAGGTTGAAAATTCATGGTACTTCCCTTAAAAAAAAAAAACAAAAAAAAAAACTGTAGCAGAACCCAGCACAATGTGGTGATTACCAAGGAAATGCAGGTCTTGTTCGGCCTGTGCATAGTTTAGGATAAGGCATAAGGAAAAGGCAGTAGCTTTTCACTCACAGGAGATGGAGAAGAGGAAGATGTCAGGGGCCCAGCCAGGGAGGTAGGTGTGTGCACCCCTCCATCTGCTCTGCTCTCCCTGGCAAGCAGCTTTAGGTCTAAGAGTACAGAAGAATGTCACACCACACAGCGTGGTTGGTGGGTGAATTCTCACTTACAAAACACCTTTTCCAGGTTTCATCCTCCTTTTACCATTGTATTAATTATCTTTATATATTTATTACACATTAGACATAGACTATATGATGTATATAATGTATTTTTATGTAAAACATATATAAAATATATGGATATTTTAGATGCAGTTAATATAAATTATCCATAGGATTTGAAGATAAGATTCTTCTCTGATGCATTACATACGTAATGTGTAAGGGAGTCTCAAATAAGTTAGAGGAAAGTATGCCAAATCAATAAGATCAAACTGCATTCTACATATGAATAAAATACCGCAAAGAACAAATAAAGGTATGTTTTAGAATCATTCATATCTGGCTTCCTAGGAGTTTACTGCAAATAACATGTAGGCACAAAATCATTTTTGAGACCCTTAAGACTGCAGATCGAAGAACACCCTGAGGACCAAGCATCCTCTCTTACTGCTCCTCTCTCAGATTACAGGCTCCCACATGTCCAGCACTTGGCCTATGAACCAAAAGAAAATCCCAAGCATTTATCAGAATTTTCTGATGAGAAAGCTTACAAAGTTCAGGGAGGAACACAAGATGAACTGCAAGTCACTTGCATTCTGTACAGCCATTGTGAGAAGCTCACATCTGCCCTGGAAACAGAGGCAGACCATGACCTGCAGCTATAAACCTGGGAGCCTAACCCTACCTCGTCTGTGGAGCTTGCAGGCACAAAGAAACCTTATTCTTTGATTGATTCTCTAGCAGGTCACCTTCCTCCTGACCATTGGTAACCAGAGCTGCCTCAATTATACCCCATCAAGAAGAACAGATAACAGGAAAGCCAGGTTCACGGAGACAGCTGTAATTTTAGAAGCACTTCCTGTTATGAGGCTGACTTTTGATCTCCGGATGGCGCGGGTCAGTGAGTTGAAGCCAAGGCATGCATGCATCACTGTCTCTGGCTGCTGTGAACCTGGTGTGTGCATGAGCATTCTCCTACAGGGTTCTGCTGCTTGGCTCAGGGAGATACCTGGGAAGCCCACTCTACTCTCAGATACAGTTTGGGCAGAATTTGTTAGCAATTCAGATGAATTTAAACTGGGACTTACGATGCAGTAGGATGAATGTTCTAGGAGTCGGAGCTGACTTGCTGACAGGTACCAATGACCTAACCAAATACTTCATTGGAACCCTTCACTTAGGATATGAAGTGAGAAAGTTTCTAGATTGTTCCACTAACAGGTGACAGGATGGAGACTTGAATCTAATATGTGCATGTTAGATTCTGCTTTCAATTTGCACCTAGCTCTTTCACTCCACCAAATGTAATATAGATTAGCAGAAAGTTGGGTGATGAGCTTGGGGGATTTCTGCAACGACTTCCATGACAGGATGGAAGTAGAGTCAAGAAGTCCAGGTTTTGGAGTGAGGGTCCACATTCCATATATATGAAATAAAAGGTGGTAACTTTAGGGGTGGTCATTGTATAAAGTGAGAACATGGCCTCTCCATGGTATGGTTAAGGGGAAGGTTTTGTTGTTGTTGTTGTTGGTTTGGTTTCTGTTTTGCTTTCTTTTAGTTTTGTTTTTAGATTTGAGAGATGAACAATCAGGGGCATCTGAAGGAGTCTACAGCAGAGAGAAAAGTAGTATTCTGATCATGGGCTGCAGACTGGACCTAGTCTTGAGAGAAGGAGGGAGGAGCAAAGTAGAGCGGGAAACAGAGAAGAGAAGGTCATGGGGGAGAAGAGAAAGGGGGAACAAGACAGAGGGGGGGGCATAGGTGAGATAGCAGGATCCTAAGGAAAGGGTAGCTGGGGCTTAAATGTTTCCTCAAATTGCAGATAAAAAGTTAGATTTCAGTACATTTCCTGGTGCTCTACCTTAATTCTGCTGTGCTAATAAAGAACTCAAAGTAAAAGCAACTTAGAGGACAAAAAGGCCTATTTTAGCTTGTAAAAAGTCCAACTTTGAGGGAGGTCAAGGCAAGAAGAACTCAAGCAGGACTTGAAGGAAAAACCATGGAAGATGCTGCTTGCGGGACTAGCTCATGGGTTCTTGCTTAGCGAGCTTTCTTATACAGGTTAGACTCTTCTGTCTAGGGAACAGTGCAACCACAGTGAGCTGGTCCCTTCTGCATCACTTAGAAGTCAATATAACCTCCCACAGACATTCCCTCTGCCCAATATTATCTGTGCCTTCAATTGAAACTCCTTCCTCAGGTGATTCCAGGCTGTGTCAAGTTGACAAAGTTAACTATGATACACAGGAATGACACAAAGCCCCTGTGGGAACCAGGACATAGCCACAGCCTTGGAACGAGGAAGATGTTTTTGTGTGAGGTATAAAGAGTCAGTGTGGAATGGCCTCTAGTTTCCAGTAAAGATGTGATCTCGCTGAGGGGGTTGCAGGACTCAGATTTTGCCTCTCTTCTATCAAGATCCCATTTGTCCTAATATTTCAAAAAAATTTCAAAATTTTTTTTCAAAAGAAAATTTAGTCTAATCATATCTAACCTTTCAGAGTATTTTAAAATGGATTTTTGTCTCTTATGTTTGTCTGTGTATGTGATATGTATGTGTGTGTGTGTATTGTAAATACAGGATACAAATGTGTCATAAATCAATTATAGATGTCAGAAGACAGCACCGGGGAGTTAGCTCTTGTCCACTACGGAGAAACTAGGTCATCAGGTTTGTGTGGCAGGCATATGTATGTACCCGCTGAGCCATCCCATGTGCCCTGTAATGTGCATTTCTTAAGAGGGACCCCTCATGAGGGAACTGAGCAGCAGAAATTCTCTACAGATGGGAGCTGGAGCAGGCTCACTGGCTGCTCTTCCAGGAGTCCTGAGTTCAATTCCCAGCAACCAAATGGTGGGTCACAACCATCTGTAATGAGATCTGGCTCTCTCATCTGGTGTATCTGAAGATAACAGCAGTGTACTCATATACATTAAATAAATAAATAAATAAATAAATAAATAAATGAATGAATGAATGAATGAATCATGTTTGTTTGTTTTTAAAAGAGATTCTCTACAAAGCAGAAGTGATTCAATCAATAAGTAGCATATCTGAGGAAGCCTTCTGTTTCCCAAGCAGCCCTGGCTGTCACTTTGCTCTCAGCTCTCATGCTGTACCTGCTCCTGAAGCCAGGACTGAAGTCACTGGCTCCCGTGTTTGGGCTCAGTCTTATCTTTACTGCTGGATTCCTCCTCTGTGCCTTCTCTGTTCTTTCAGGGGCTAGAGAGGCAAGGACAGAAAATTAATCAAATTAATGAGGTATCCTTTTCTTTTCTCTTTTCAGCTTTTCTAATTTCTCCCTTCCTCCTCTCCATCTTCTATTTCTTCTTTCTCTTCTCTTGTCTTCCCTCCCCTTCCCATATACTCCACTCATTCCCCCTTAGGTGGCCATCCTCTTTGTAACAATCTACCTACAAATCCCCCCCCCCACCCACACAAAGATGGGGCTTGACTACAGGACATTATTTATGCCAAGCCACACACCCAGCTCCATCTCCACCTTTACTCACTATACATCAAATACAGCCCTGGTGGTGAAGGATCCAGAAATAAAACCCAGACCTTGTGGGGCCAGAAAGGCTGAGTACATACATACATACACACATCCGTACATACATAGTCACAGACACAGAACAGTCACCGCCAATAACAAACCTTCTTTTCCAAGCTGACAGACATGCAGCGAGTACCACAGGCTCCAGAAGGAGTGGCCTACTAGAGAGATGGGCTGTACATGGGCCTGGGAAGAGCATGAAACTGGTGTTCCTGGGTTCTCCTGGTAAGAAAGATTTCTGTGCCAAAAGCCTCACATGCGGCTAGCACAGAGGTGCAAGTAGCTACAACAAAATAAGGAGCCAGACAACTTCTTAAAAGGACATAAGGACGTTTGTAAGCTGACTGGAAATGGTCAGCTTAGAGGAATATGGATCCAGCTGAGCTTCATCTGTTGCTCTAGAAGGATGGACGATCCATTTTAAACTTTGTAAACCAGTCCAGACAATGACTATACATGAAAGGTAGTCATAGGTACAGTATTATCTGTGCTGATAAATACATCTTTACATTGCTATGGAGTGTGTGCCCTGTGCATCACTTACCTTAAGAGAATGCAGTTATAAGGACAGTTTATAGACGTACTCATAAATGATGAATCTGATCCTGGTGATCATACATGTTCAACATAAACACAACCACTCTGCATGCATAAACACAGTCAGGGACTCAGAAACATGGAACACCACCAGATAGCTATGCAAGGCTCCATTTTCCTTTATTCTTCTCTGGTTTGCTGACCAACCTGAGGAGGGTTCATATTGATTTTATATATTTACTCTTGCTGTGTGTGTGTGTGCACGTATGTGTGTGTGTATGTATGTATGTATATGTGTGTGTGTGTGTGTGTGTGTGTAGGCATATGAGGTGTATGTGCTCATGTGCACATGAGTACACATGTAAACAGGGAGATAGCACCTGTGTACATTCACAGTGTCTATTGGGTACCCTGCTCTATGACTCCCCAACTTATTCCTTTATAAAAGGGCCTCACATTGAAACCCAGAGCTAGGCTGGCCTGTGGACATTCTTTACAAATTTTGTTTTTCATGCTCTCTCTCTCTCTAGCATCTTAACTCATTTTGTGGGACACTGTGGTTTGTTTTTGTTTCTAATTAAGTGAATTTTCTGGTCCAGGGCTTTTGGCAGTGCCAGAAAGTGTAATTAAGTTCACGCTGGTCATAAGAAGAGACTTTTGGCAAAGCATATTTTATTCCTTCCTGTAAAAAAACATTTTCAGGATGTTGGCCAAACTGATTGGATTTAATTGGGTATAAGGCTTCGAGCTTTAAACTCTCTCCTGGACTTGTGGGCCGCCAACCCTCAGGCTTCCGGAGGCCTCTGCTCTGTAGTTCAAAGAGCAGCTTTTAGATCCTCTGTAAAGCTTGCATTTGAGTGTGCCTGAGGGCAGCTCTCTGAGACTAATCCCATGGCCTCCTTCCAAATGAGACGCAAATGGACAGTCTCGCCTCAAATCAGAACCTGAGGGAGCCTAGGGCAGGGCCCTTTGACAAAGAATAGGACAAGTCCAGTCATTTTAAAAGAAGCCAAATAATAATGGGTATTGTCTGGTGTTGGCTGGGAACAGTGATGGGTGAGGATATACAGTGGTACAGTGCTTGCTGTAAAAGCAGGAGGACCCAGGTCTGATCACCCAGAAACCTTATAGCAATGTTGGGCATGGGACACACAGCTTTAATCTCAGCAATAAGAAGATGAGACAGGTGGATTTCTGTGACTTGCTGGCCAGACAGTCTAGACTACTGGAAGAGACTCAAGTCCTAGTGAGGGACCTTATCTTAAAAAAATGGCTCCTGAGGAGCAAAATATGAGGTTTACCTCTGGCTTCTACCTCTATAGTTGTGTATGAGTACTCACATACTTGTACACGCACAGGCACATACATACGCTCCGCGCACACACACAGAGAAGAGAACACTGAAGAAATCTCAAAGATTAATAGGGGGGCTTGGTGTCTAGCTATACCTACTTTGCTAGGTCACTCATACCTTGCTACTTGGAGAATATCTGTCCTTACACATCCCTCATAGAGCAGCTGGAACTTCTCTAAAAGAATGGACTGGAGCTGACTGGCCATGCATTTGGCCCTTGGTAGGATTTTTAAGGGAACAAATATAGATGAATGCTCACAGGAATATAGACCAAATGAATCACTCACAAAGTCATCCTGTGAACCAACTAAGAAAAGAATGTATGGCAACTGTGTGGCCCTTATGTTAAAGTACATGTCAGGAAAACAAAAGAAAGATAGAAAGATGGGGATGGTGTGGAAAGAAGGAAAAAAATCTACAGAAATGTAGAAAAATAAGTGTTGAACATAGAAGGCCTTAGATAGGGTGACACTGGACTGGTGACTTACTCTAATTAAAAAATTACAAAATTAGTGTCTTAGTCAGGGTTTCTTTTCCTGCACAAACATCACGACCAAGAAGCAAGTTGGGGAGGAAAGGGTTTATTCAGCTTACTTCCACATTGCTGTTGATCACCAGAGGAAATCAGGACTGGAACTCAAGCAGGTCAGGAAGCAGGAGCTGATGCAGAAGCCATGGAGGGAGGTTCCTTACTGGCTTGCTTCCCCTGGCTTGCTAAGCCTGCTCTCTTATAGAACCCAAGACTTCCAGCCCAGGAATGGCACCACCCACAAGGGGCCCTACCCCCTTGATCACTAATTGAGAAAATGCCTCAAAGCTGGATCTCATGGAAGCACTTCTCCAACTGAAGCTCCCTTCTCTGTGATAACTCCAGCCTATGTCAAGTTGACACACAAAAGCGGACAGTACAATTAGCTTATATAATCTTGATGAATTTCTCCCCCTAATATGGGTGAGTATATGTAAAAACAATCTGAGAAATATCACAAAGAAACGTTTTTGAAAGGCCAAGGCTGGTAGGCTGTTGTCTCACAAAATAGCACACACAAATATTGTTAATGACTATTAACTTTGAAAGCTTCTTCTCTGTGGAATAGTTTTTATAGTACTTAAGGGTTTTATCCAGGAAATTGGGGGAGAAGGGTAACTACATCTTAGTTTCAAGCCCTGTAAATTGCAACAGCAATTGGCTTGGGAAGATATACCCACTGGTGCCATAATAGCATCAATGTTATCGGGGTGACCAACAACTTCCTGATTGGCTATAAGGATCCCTCCACAGGACACAACTCATGCCTGCTACCATCACTTGGCCAAGATCTCATAGCTAGGGATAACAGAGGCACTAGGAAAGAATTTACTACTATTATTTTGTAAGCGGATATAATGTCAAACTGCATTCTAAATAATTATTATACACGTAGTTCAGTGCAGCTCTCAGCTGCCATTACAGAAGCTTCTTTTTTGCAGTGGATGGCAATTAATGAAACTCACAACTGGTTAAAGGAGATAGACTAAGAAATAGTAGAGTGTTCGCCTCTCAAATGAGTACCATAAGTGGCAAGAGAGAAAACAAAAGATTTTAGGAGTCTGGGTTTGGGAGGACTAGAGTAAAACGGTGCCTTCTGAATGTGACAGACTTGTACCAGCCATGGTTGCCTGTATAAACCTTAAAGTGGAAACTTAAGGGTTCTTTGGAAAGTCTTTGGCAAACATCAGATGATGTTTTGCTGGAGCAAGCATGTGAAGGGGTGTTTTCCTGAAGTGGACACAAGTGGAAGGATGTTTTGCTACAGCAGAGATGTGAAGAACATATGATGAAGGATTCTTCGATAGTGACAGGCATGCATTGGTTTGCTTGCATTGTTGAGCTCCATAGGTTGGGACTCCAGAGAGAGAAACACACCAAAAAACTTGTGGTGTTATCAGCTTCTTTCCTGCTTCCATGGTCTCAGGCTGATTGGCAGAGTGATTTCAGCTGCTACAGACTCACTTGGAGTTTTGCTAAGACAGACTCTCACGTGCAGAGGCAAGACACATGATGAGACAAGCCCATGGACAACACATGATGTTTGGAGGGAAAATAAATAGGACTGACAGTGAAAGAGACTTGCTTGTAGAGCTAGCTTTGCAAGGAGACATTTTGGTCTCCTGTCTTAGCTGATCTCAGCTTTGTTGAGAGAGGGAAAGCCAAGAATTTCTCCTGGTGTCCCAGGTGGCCCTAATCCTACCTGCTGACTAGCCTGAGGGCTGGCTGTTCCTGCTAGGTCATGCCACCACTGCTGCTATCCCCATGCTACTGAACTGGACTGCTGGTCTACTCTTACAGTGTTTGCAAATGGAATGAGCTGCTACTGCTGATGTATAAATTAAACTGCTGATTTCCTGACAGTACAGATGGAATTTGCTCCAAAGAACAATTTCTAAACAGGTCCACTTCCCCCATATCCTAATAACCTTTCTTTTCTACTACCTCTGGTGGGTGCTGGACTAGAAGGGAGAGGAAAAAATTTAAGAACCATTATTAAAAATCTAAGGTCTTTGAAAAATCTAAGTCTACAAAATCTGCACAAGATCAAAAGAGTCAACATTCCACCATGGGGCAAAGAAGGGCTCATAAGGCCCCACCCCAAATGAGAAGCTATTGGCTGTTGATAGCTTCTGGGTCCAGGAGAATCTATTTCCTTTGAGCATATGGTCTGTAGAAGGGAGGAAGTAGGGAATTAATATAATCAAAACACATTAAACACATGTATGAAATTCTACAAGAATTTTTAAATTTAAAATCTATTGTTCTTAGGGCACCTTTCTTCTATTGTTCTATTTCTCATAGGACTCACTATTAGTGAAGACACAAAGGTACGTCTTTAAGTTACCCTAGCAGGCTTCCCTAATACATGAGGAATTTTCATGTAGATGCTACTATTTAGTTGAAGGACTACAACAATGTATATGTTTTCTGGATATTCTAGTATGTTTGTTTGGAAATTGATGCCCTAGGATATTATCCTTTCCTTTGTACTGGCATAGAATAAGTACTCACGTGATCACATAGAAGAGAACATTAGCAAATGTCAACAGATGTGGGGTCTGAACATATTTGTTGAGCTAACAAAGACTTTAATGTCCATATTACCATTGTAATTATCTTAGTCAGAGTTTCTATTCCTTCACAAACATCATGATGAAGAAGCAAGTTGGGGAGGAAAGGGCTTATTCAGCTTACACTTTCACATTGCTCTTCATCACCAAGGGAAGTCAGGATTAGAACTCAAGCAGGTCAGGAATCAGGAGCTGATGCAGAGGCCATGGAGGGATGTTACTTACTGGCTTGCTTCTCCTGGCTTGCTCAGCTTGCTTTCTTATAGAAGTCAAGACTACCAGCCCAGGGATGGCACCACCCACAATAGGCCCTCCCACCCTTTATCACTAATTGAGACAATGCGTTACAGCTGGATCTCATGGAGGCATTATGTGTAATATAAATTATACTTATCCATATTATGTATAATGTGCATATTATTATATATAAGTATTATGTATACAATATAAATGTATAATATATGTTATGTATTATGATCATATGACAATTTCTAAGTCCAGGTTGGCAGATACCTTTCCATAGTTTGGCTATTATGCATGTTTGGGCAATAGATACAGTGAAAGTATTTCTGTGGTATGTTTAGAACCTTTCTCATATACAACCAGGAGTTAGACGTTCATGCGGTAGTTATAAGACTTAGTTCTTGCCTCCATATTAATTTGCATAGTCATTAGACTGGTGTAAATCTGTTTTCCATGTATCCATACCAATACTTGTCTTTTACTTCTTTTTTTTATATTTTCTTTTTAAAATATTTTAAATTTGTATATATGTCAGTGTGTGTGTGTGTGTATGTGCGCGCGCACATGTGAGTTCAGTGTCCACAGAAGGCAGAAGAGGGCATCAAACACCCTGCAGTTGTGATTCATCTATCATTGGTGCCACTAACTGAACTCAAGTCCTCTGCAAGAGCTTCACCTTTCAACATATTTGAATGTATTTAAAGGGAAATATCCTTCCTAAAACAAGTCAACACACTTCTAACTTTGTAAGCAAGTGACTGAAATAGTTCTTTCCTCAAATTACTCAAGATCTATAGCTTCTTTTACATCAAAAGGACTGTCAACAGAGTTTGACTTTACTTCATAAATCATAAATCCAATTGAATTTTGCCCCAGCTTTTTAAAGAACTCTATTTTTGACAACCATATCATGTCTCTAAGAACTTGAATGTTGACAAGCTGTAATTGTGTTTAATTATGGCCATGTTACTCCATTCTCTGACACAACAAGACACCACAAACCAAGTAAATCACAAAGGAAATCAAACAATTAGTGCAGTTTTATCACTGACAGTGACCAAGACAGAGCAGAGCATCCTATGGCGGGCACAGAGGCATGTGTCTATGAGCAAGCACACCCCTGGACTTCCTTACATACTATTCCTAGAAGGACAAGAATCCTGGGCCCTTTGGTGGGTAGATGGATAATCTTACCTACTCCAAATCTTCTTCTAAAAGCCCCTCCTCTAGATATGTCAAGTTAAAATTCCAATCCCTTTCTCTCACAGTGTGATTAAGTCCCACTGTATACTTTAAGGAAACAATGTATTCCAGTCAAAGGTTTGGGGGTCAAATCTTCTGAAGACTCTGTTTATTAACCATTATTGACTTAATTCCAGAATTTCAACTCCTGTAAATATTCTTATTTTCCTCAATACCTATGTGTATCACTCTGTATAGCTGGCTGAAATGCATGATTCTTTTTTAATGGATATGATGATTTAATATGAAAAAACCATATCATGTATGTTTCTATAACATTAAGACAATGTTTTACTCCTCACAAAATTTAATTATGTAGTGTGTGTGTATGTGTGTGTGTGTGTGTGAGTGAGTGGTGTGTGTGTGTTCATGGGTTTGTACATGTGGATGCAATGTTCACCTGGAGCTGGTATTATAGGAGGTCATTAGCCACTTGATGTGAGTGCTAGAAATTGAACTGGAATTCTCTGCAAAACAGCATTTCTTTCTTAACCTCTGAGATATTTCTTCAGATTTAATTCAATTTGTGTGTGTGTGTGTGTGTGTGTGTGTGTGTGTGTGTGTATGTGTGTGTTCTCTTTTTGTGATTTTGCAGATAAGGCACATTTTCTAATGTTCTGAGGACAAAATTTTTATTTTCTTTTGTGTTGTGGTTCACTTGCTTCTCCTAGATTGCCAAAAGTTTGCCAATATTTAAAATTGTTGTCTGTCTTTTCATTTTATTTTATTGGTATAAATATGACCTAGACTTTTTCAGTTTTTGAAATATATCATATGGGACTTAACATGACAACTGGAGATTATATCATAAACACGTGAAACAGAAGAGCTGTACATCAAGAGCAATATTTTATATACATGTATATGTCAACCTCATCAATAAAATAATTCACATTTCATTGTGTTGGAAGGGCATTTAGTCATATGTTTTACTGGAGTTGGTTAACAGTGCCTCATGTCAACTAAGTGCAAACTGGTTAATCATATATAGCATCGGGAAGGATATTAAGAGGAAACCATAATGAAGTGAATGTTACTCTCTTGCTTCTGACATACAATGTTGGTTTGAATGAAAAATGTCCCTCATAGCCTCATGTATTTGAACACTTGGTCCCCAATCAATAGATCTACTTGGAACTTTTAAGTGGTCATTTTGCTTATTTTTCTATCACTGTTATAAAGACCATGACCAAAAGCAACTTGAGGAAGAAAGTGTTTGTTTCCATTTACAATTAAAATTCATCCTGAAGGGAAGTCAAAGTAGAAACTCAGTCAGGAACCTGGAAGAGAAACAGGAAGTGAAAGAGACCATGGAGGAATTCTGCTTACTGGCTTGTTCCTTTTGATGTGCTCAACGTGCTTTCTTATATAACCCAGGATAAGCTAAGACCACCTGCCACAGGGACAGCAAATCCACAATGGGCTGGACCCTTCTACAACAATCTTCAATCAAGAAAATGTCCCGCAGGCTTACTCACAGGTTAATCTTATGGACACTTTTTCTCATTTAAGAATTCTTCTTCTCAGATGAACTTAGCTTGTGTCAAGCTGATTTAAAGAGAGAAAGAGATGGACTCTTGCTGGAGGAAGTATGTTACTGGAGGAGGGCTTTGAGATTTTATAGTATAACCCCACTTCCTGTTCTTTCTCTGATTCTTGTGCGTGGATGAAAATGTGATCACCTCACTTCCTGTTCTTTCTACCATGTTTTTCCTACCATGACTTCCCTGCTGGGATACAACCTATCCTTCTGGATCTGTAAGAGAAAGTAAACACATTTCACCTAAATTGTTTTTATTAGGGCATTCTCTCACAGTAAAAGAAAGGCTACCAAAAGACATATCAATTAGATGTCTTTGGCCAAGACCAGGCTCATTATTCCTAATACTGACACCTGGGTTGTGCTCATGTCTCACTGTGCAAGAGGAGATGGGTAAAGGAGCAGAAATCTGATGTTGGTTGATTCATATACAGACACAGTCTCCAGTAGAAAGCTTGCTCACAGGTGGTCAGCTGTGTTTGTTGCTGGTATAATCATAATCATACACCTTAAATATGATATGTAGTTATGATCTACAATTTCAGCAATAGGACTTTTTGAACTATGAGTTTTACATAAGACAAATTAAATACAGTCTTCAAAAGATGTGTGTAATTAGGTAGCTGCATGACAGCTGCCACAACCCAGGGAAACTAACAAAATCGTGGAAATGTACGTATTCACAATGCTTCAAATACTTACTCCAAACTGGCTTTTTGTTAAAGAAAAATTAAATTGTAATGTTTATGTATTAAGATTTTTCATTCAAATAATTGTATTTTTGACAGTGTTCAATTTCTACACCCCCAAATTCTATTTATTAGTAGAAGACAGTAGCTATAATAAATTACTCTTCTCTATTTTAAAAATCAAGAATTTTCATATCATCCATCTTTTTTTGAGTCACAAGATCAGTTAAGACTTTCCCATGCTGATGAACTTGTTATAGATTCCCAGTGAGCATGTCCACTTTTATTTTTGCTCCATCCCTTGAATATGTTGCATCATGTCTTTGGAATGGACAAAGAGTCAAGGTATATTGCTAGTAAAACAATGGATAAATCTCTACTTCTACACTATGGAGACAGAAAAGCTCCCTCTAAAAGGGTGGGTGTCAGCATTGACACAAAGTCACCCACACAGGAATACCCTGCACTGAAGCTATGCGATTTCCAGGGACGCTTTCTGGCGGTGCACAGGAGTGAGTTTCTGGTTCATGAACACTCTCTTCTTTCTCTTTCTCTCCTTCCTGGATGTAGTTAGAAAAGTCTTAGGCTCCCATGTTTCCAACAGCATACAACTAAAATTGAGAGAATGCAATGTATACTCAAGTACTTGCTGAAGCAGATGCTTCTCTCTTAAAACAACACACAAGGTCAAGGAAAGGCAGGAAGATGAAACTTACTTTACATAATGACATCACTTTTCTCTTAATGTAACCTGGGAGGTTACAAGCATAATTAGTCATGAGCAGATCAAAGTGACTCAAAATGGAGATCTGGAATCAGAAGGAGAAGTAGGGACTAAGAGGTATGAGCCAGGAGATGGGGAGGACACTGGTGACCATAGCTACCCTTGTTACCCTTGTTGATTGTTTTCATTTTAGATATCTGCGGTAATTACAGGCTGAGATTCTCCATTTGTTCATTGTTTACTCAGAGAATTTAAATCACCAAGATGCAAATAAAACAAAAGTATCACCCCATTACTATTCTTGCCCTGATCAGCTGCAGTAATAAAGGCAAGAGACTACCAACTCAGATCATGTGCTCATGGGAAAGTTCTTACTACTTTCCAGTCTTTCAATGCCCCTTACAAATCTCTTGGCAGACAGGAGTTGTGCTTTGGTTCTACTATCTGAGTTGTGTTTTCACATCCAGAAAAAGGACAACTCTACCAGCAGGGTCTTAGCTAATAGATGAGTTGTCATAGACAAGAGAGAGCTCTGTGAAACCCTGAGGCATTCCATAGGGAAAATTGCTGGCCTTTCTCTTTCAACTCCAGTCACTATGACATGAGCATGTAAGGTTAGAAAAAGGAGAAAATATCTGTATATTTCCACAATGTCAAAATTCATTGAATGGCAATAAATTTGCATTGTATAGAGATTTCATTATCATCAATTCACTAGACAGTTTCACATTCTCTTTCTTAGCTGTGGCAAAGGCAAATATGTTTTTCCCTTCAATCTTAATCACTAATATTAACTTTCAGATCAAACAATATACACCACACAATAAATCTACATATGTCCATCATATGCTTATATATCTACAACACATGCAATATACATGGTGTATATTAACATATATAAGTACTATATAATATATGCTATACTTTATATTAAATAAAATATATTACATAATGTATTGTGCATAATATATTATATTATTTTATATCATCTATTGTAAT
>NW_022196912.1:42688478-42692624 GCF_008632895.1 Mastomys coucha
AGTATATAGTATAATATATAATGTATGTATTATATAGTGTCATAAAATATACATGTTATATAGTGTTTAATAATATATAACATGATAATATATAGTGTATATATAATATATGCTATATATTGTATAGTATATGTAATATGCTATATATTATTGAATAGCACATAGAGAGAGGTTAAGGGACAAGGTACAAGATTGCAATCACAGTGTTGAGAGTCCTTCTTTTTCTGGGGTCCAAGTAAGTGAGCCACAACTCTCCTAGATCTGGCATGCCCAATACATTCTTGGGAGTGGTTTAACTGGAATGGTTTTAAAACACCCATGTGCCTCTACAGTCCCAATTCACCCCAATTCATTTATTCGGAATCTCCCCTCTACTCCCAGGAATAAGTCATGTATCAGTCTATACTATATGGATGCCATGATGTGTGCACCAGACACAGAGTCATTCTCCATCCTAAAAGCACTGGGTTGCAAAGCCACTGAGGTTTAGGACATAGAGTCTTAGAGCAGGGTACAGCTTGATCCAACATTGGCTTTGAACCAGACTGTCCTCTGCAGGTCACCTCACTCATTTGTTTCTGTCCTGTTCTGCTTCTCCTCCAGTGGTCAACTTGCTGTCTCATAAGCACAGTCCATTTGTCAGTTTTAATTAGAAGTCCAGGAGCCTCACCTGTTTTAGGAAACAGGCCTGAACTTCTCAAACCTGATTTCAAGCGAATCAGGTGAGAACTCTTAAGAAAGATATGATTTTGACTTTGACCAATAGAATCAAATTCTTTGTGGGTGGGGCCTTTAATATTAACACTTTCAAAAGTCCCTATGAGAATTAGTTCAAGTAAACATGAGCCATCAATCTTAAAATTTAAAGAAAGCTTGAAAGACGAATAAGATTTAAGTTTCTGAAAGGCTAATGCAAACACTCCCTGGGGACTGCCAAAGTCCAAATTTCTATGAATCTAAATATTCATTTGTTTCCAGGGAAAAGGGATGAACTCTTGAGTTTAGCATCCCAATGGGAAGGCCCCATTGACCTGTCAATACAATATGTATAAAGTAAATATTTATGAATGGGCGTAAGAACTGGGATGTGGAGAATGTAAGAGAACCTGCATAGGAAACCACTCCTGAAGAATTGGCCCATCCCTATGTTACACAGGAAGATCCCACAATGCATTTTATGACTCATCCATTTACTCCCTGGTGTTCAGTTTCCCATAGGGCATCGATTTGCAGAAAAGTCATTTCATCTGAAATCTTCCTTGGGAGAAAAAGTAAAACTAAGTAGTATGACTGCTCATTGGTTCAGTATGTGTGTTTGTTTGTTCTCCAGTGACAAATACGTGACCAGTGGATTCTGGCTCTCTACAGACATGGGAGCTTCCAGCTTACCTCTCCCCAAATTTCCTTTAAGCTCCTTCTTGTTTTATTTATTCTTTTGGTCTTCAACACTTTTAGATAGACTACTGTTTTAAAAAAAAATCACATTAATTGTATAATGTGAATGAACTATGAATATGAAAAAAATCAGTGAAATAACCAAAGACTATGAATTTCTCTGTTCTCTCATACTTGGGGGTGGATACAAAGTTTTGGGAGAGAAATATATTGAGAGCAAGCAATAACAGTGACATGAATTCAGCTTTAAGTAAGATAAATAAGAGTATGGTACATGTCACAGAAGGAATAAAATAATTTTATCTAACATAGTTTTCATTCTCAAAATTTCTGGTAGTTTTTTGCACTACTTAAAATAATTTTATTTTATTTCCTTGTAAATAGCACCTTTAACTTTCTGTTGCTCTAAATGACTCATACTGGTTTTACTGGTAGAACCATGGAAGGACTAAGAGTCAACATCATTGAATTCTCCATCAATCCTAAGGAAAAATCATTTAGTATTCCAGCATTATTTGTTAATTCACAAATAATTCTGCTGAATTTATCAGCAGAATTTTTTATCTGATATAATTTTTTTCATTTTTTTAGATTTGAAATGTAAATAAAGAAAATATCATATATAAACACTTTCCTTGTTTCTCCTCCCAAAACAAAATCTGTTCTCTTCCTTCTCTCCCTCCTCACCAACCCACCTCTCCCCTTCCTGGCCCTGGCATTCCCCTTACACTAGGGCACAGAACCTTCACAGGGCCAAGGGCCTTTCCTCCCACTGATGACCAATTACGCCATCCTCTGCTATGCCTAAGCATCTGGAGCCATGAGTCCCACCATGTGTACTCTTTGGTTGGTGGTTTAGTCCCTGGGTGCTCTGGAGTTACTGGTTAGTTCATATTGTTGTTCCTCCTATGGGACTGCAAACCCCTTCAGCTCCTTGGGTCCTTTCTCTAGCTCCTTCATTGGAGACCTTGTGCTTTCAGCTCCTTCTTAAGCTCTCTCTGTGCAGGGGCACATTCAAGTCTTCATTTGTTCCTCGGGATTCTCTCAGCCACTTCAGTGGGTAGAAAATCATGTGGGGGCACCTAACTCTACCCATAGCTATCTCACATAAAAGATGGATAAACTTATGTGACCACATTACAGGAAGCTTGTATACTGGGCACTGAGAGAAAATATAAATATTATCAGATTCTTCTTGAGAAAAGGATGGAGAAGAAGGTTTAGTATTTGATATGTAGCACTATGTAGCTCTTCATCCTCTGTCTGTTTCTCTCTCTCTCTGCCTGTCTCTCTCTCTGTCTCCCTCTCACACAGACTCACACACACACAGACATTCATACATAGAATGTACACACAACAACATTAATACATAAAGCTTGTGTATACACACTAACACAACAACATTTATACATAGAATGTGGATGTGCATGTGCACACAGACATACAGACTAATAAATCTTATGAGACAACAATAATTCTTGAGTCCTGTGCACTATTTATGGATGGAAATCTACAAGCAAATAGTAAATTCCTCTTGCCTTACAACTTTTTTGACAGTGTAAGCAATTGGAATCATCTTAAACACATTTTCACCTTTGCAGTCCTGGAGTTTGGGAGAGGTATTAGCCTTACTCTATCACCCTGTGGAATGGTTGCCTCTTGTTTGTATGATGTGCCCTTTACCACACACATTAATCTGTGTTTCACTGCTGGGTGTTGTACTAACATTCTGCTATGTTTATCTGTTAAACATGCTATGGTGGTTTGAATAAGGATGACTCCCATAGTGCCATGTATTTGAGTGTTTAATCATGAAGAAGTGAAACTGTTTGGAAGAATTAGAATGATAGGAGGTTTCAAAAGCTCATACCAAGCCCAGTCTTTCTCTGTCTATCTTCCTCTCTTTCTCATTCTCTCTTTCTCCCCCCTCTTTTCTGATGCCCACAGATCACAATATGTAACTTCCAACCCCTTCTTCATGTACTTCTTCTGCCTTCATGCCCCAATGATCACTGCCATGATAATGGATTAAGCCTCTGAAACTCTAAGCAAACCAATTAAATGCTTTCCTTTATAAGAGTTGCCATGGTCATGGTGTCTCCTCACAACAACAGAACTCCACTAAGACTGAACTAAGAATAATTTTGATTACTTTGCTCCAGTCTTTGAATAGCCCTCTTACAGACTGTAACCAATTGTTTCCTTCCCAAAATATTTGCTCCACAGCCTTTGGGCAAAGCAAAATTACTATAGCTAATCCTCATTAAAATCAAGGCAGAATTGTCCAGTTCCCAAGAAGCTAACTGCCCTGTGGGAGAAAAAGTCTACACAAATGGCACTGACTTCAGGAGATGGGTAAGCAAGGAGCCTCTTGGTAGAGGCCTGAGCTAGCAAGAAAGAACCAAGAATCAAACCAGATAGCTTCTGAAGGATGTCCACTGGGGTCAGCTGGGGGGTATGGCCAAGCACAGAAAGGGTGACTGATTAAAAAATATTGGAAACAAATGCAACAAGCAGCAGGAGGACTTATGTCTTCATCTGTTCTGTTTACATTAGAGTGGGACTCATTTCTGACTCAATTGTCTAACCCTTAGAATCTCTGTACTGTTCATAGAATACTTGAACACCATGGAAGACCATCAGATGGATAAACTTGAGTAAAGTCTTTAACTTCTCTGTCTTAACCCTTATGTCTATGATTTGGAGATGCTGAGGCCCGTACCCCTGGGTCCTAGAAACCTGACATGAGAG
>NW_022196912.1:42692948-42709006 GCF_008632895.1 Mastomys coucha
AGGGAGGGAGAGATGGAGGGAGGGAGGGAAGGAGAGGGAGAGAGAGGGAGGGAGGAGGATGGAGGGGGAGGGAGGGAGGGGAAGGGAGAGGGAGAGAGAGAGTTAACTTCACTGTGGTGATAGGAGAAAGTAGTTTGCAAGGATAAGCAGGATTTGTGAAGCAGAGAGATAGAGTGGAAACCTTCAGGGAATTCATGGAGAATGACAGTTTAAAGCTCTAAGGGCACTGCTGGGTGCAGTTGGTTCAGACTGCCCATATGTTGGGGATTTATTCAGACTTGAGGCCAGAGATTGTCAAAGGCCTGAATGCAGAGGCATTTTGTTCTAATGAAGAACAGAGGGAGGAGAGAAAGTAAGAGGAAGAGAGAGACAGAGACAGAGAGATAGAGATAGAGACAGAAACAGAGACAAACACAGAGAGAACTGCAGATAATTTAGAACTCCAAATTTTCCAATAAATTCCAAGAATAATTCTTAGCTTTAAAATATCAAATAGAAGCTCAGGGGCCAAAAGCTACTTGGATACTTGGGATTAAGTTTCTCTTCAGCATAAATGATGTAGCTCAAGCCATGGCTTTGTTCTTTCTCTTTATGTCACAAAGGATGCTGATGGATTAATATGGTCTGAAAAACCAGCATTTGAAATTAAATGTAAAGTCAGTGACAAATTAGAAAACCAGTGATCTCCCAACCATGTCACACCTTCACAAACTTCAGAACACTTGAAATTCCATACTATTAGAAATAGTGCTTAAAAACAAATTACAAACCATGCATCAATTTTCAGTAAATATAATGCACTGTTGGTCTTCAACAGTGTTTAATTTCTCCATGATGATACTTGATATTTAAAATCCAAACTTGTTCATCTCTCATTCACCCTACTCATTTTATCCACTGCATTCACTCTTAGGTTCCACAACTCTGTGACAACCTGATTGGCTCAGAATAGCAGCTGGCATACTAATTTTGGTAGTTCTGACAGGCAAGAGGACAAAGTGAAGGTTTATATAGACCGATTCTTTCTGAGGCTGTAAAGAGTCTGTCCAGGCCTCTCACCAGCTGCTGGCCATCTTTGGTAATTCTTAGTATGTAGAAAGATTATTCCTATCTTTCCCTTCATCCCTACATGGTATTCACCCTCTGTAGCTCTGTTTCTCATTCCAAACTCCCTCTTTTCATAAGTATACAACATCACACTAGAGTTTCTCCAGGAAGAACTTAATTAACTGCATCTATATTAAAGTCATTTCCAAATAATGACACATTGTTAAACATAGGATTTAAGAATTTTTAGGGAATGTAATTTGATCTCTAAATTTTAACAATAAATAAGTGTCATTATTTCATGGGTTCTGAAAATGGCTAATTTTAGACAAAGCAGGGCATGTGTAGGCCAATTATATACATGAAAACTATTTTAAAGTGAGGCTGACATTGAATTAGGAATTTATAATGCCTGAGCAGCGTGTATTGTTGTTTGTGGGGAATGAGTAAAGGATGGATATGTGTTGAACTACACCACAGTAATGGCCACCTCTTTAGGGTAATGAATATTATGCATACCTTGATGTGATCTACATTCTTATTCAGAATCTGCATCTTTCACTGAATACCAGCCAGACTTTGGGGAAATGACAAGTGATGAAAAGATGTAGAGTTTGGTATGAGACACAGGTTGCAATCATCAGAGAAGGCCATGATGAGGAATAGCAACTGTAATCCACTAGAGAAGCCAGAGAGTCAAAGACTCTCAGACACACAACTCAGAACACCAGAACATGAAACATGGATGATGGTCTTTAAGGATAAAGGCTCACAGCAAATGTAGATGACAGGGTAGAATGCTGAGTTCAAAGAATGAGCAGAACATACACCTTGGCTCCTGAGCCAGACTATATCCCAGGTTGGAGAAAACAAAGTCTAACGTCCTGGAAAGAATAACTTGGCTCACATTTGACTGAATTAACAATTAAACTGTGAGAAAGAAATGAGGGTGAAGGGGAGAACTCGAAGAACCACTGAAAGATGAGAATTTCCAGAAAACACACAGCTGAAGCATTGGGAAAATGCAATGGGATAAAACTTACCTCGACTTACCAGGAAATGAAGGGGCCCTATATCCTGACCTTAAGTTGGTCGACAGCACATCTGACATAGTGAGGAAGCAGCTAAGGAAAGGACCATTTAGATCTCCTCTCCATCTTTTGGTTTTAGCTGGGGACTCCAAGCAATCCCTTCTGCTCTTGCTGTCAAAGGCCAGGTCTCCATGAGATTATGAATGACAAAAGTATAAATTCTAAAAAACAGGTGTTGGGGAAGACCTCAAAAAAAAAAAAGGTAAGTTTCTCCTTATTCCATTTTACTCTGAAAATGTGAACCTAAAATGGAGAATTATAGCTTTTATAAGAAGTAATGAACTTATGAAATAGAAGCCAATTTATGGAAAACTGACAAAGCAATGTTTTGTTTTGGTTTGCTTTGAGTTATGGCTCAATAGTTGAGGTTTGTAGTAAGGTACAATAAATGAATATAATTAGATTTTTATATTTCTGCCTTGGGTATATACTTGTGTATTTGTCAGATGGATGGATGGATAGATGACCTATGGATGTAAAATTCGAAATGGTGCTATTTCAGCACAGTGGGTGTGTGGGACTCTGAGTTTTGGGTTTTTACCTTCATAAGAGAGATGCTAAATCTGGTATGACCCATCTAGCAGGGAAGAAGCAATGATAAAGTATACAGGTGTGGAAAATGTACTTCTACAATTTGAACTAGATTAACCATAATTTTTCTAATCCTTTTTTCTCACAATTTGTGTGTGCTTCATAAAGAGTTCAATATACAACAATATACATCTGTTTGAAAATCTCCATATAAACCCAACCACTCATTCGTGTGCTGCTTTCAAAGGCTCGTGAGCTTTCTCACTGGCTTTTATTCTGTCACGATAGTTCAAGACTTTGGTCTCTGGAGCATTGTCTCTCATGCTTGGTAATGTTTTTGATATTTAAATAACTAAGAAAAATGGCCGGAACATCCATGGACAGTGCTCCAGAGACATGAGGGGTTTGTTGTATTTGAAGTAAATTTGCATACCCAATGAAAATTAATCTCTTCGAAAAATAGCTCCATGTACAAGCTCTGTTCAAATAAACATCAGAAATGCTAACCTGGCCTGATAAATGGCAACCACACCCAGCCTCTTAGAAGTATATTCTACGAAGTTAAAGATTTTGTTGAGGGGGCAATTTGAAATGGTGATTCCCCCTACAAACAAAGGAAAAGATTGGGTTTTGTTTTCCAGTTCTACATAGTTGTCCAGGCCCATACAAAATTCTTTTCATAACTCTTCTCATTGTTGGGACTAAATACCTGAAGCAAGCAAACTGAGCTATATTCCATCATGGCTGAGAAGGCATGGCTGCAGTGGAGGAGTCATGAAGACAGGAACATGAGGCAGTTGGACAAAGCTGGAGCAGACACCTTACAATGACAGTCAGGAAGCAGAAAGACAGAGGTGAATGTTCAAGTTAAGCTTTTTTCTAGCTGTGTATTCGGGACACTAGCCTGTGGAACAGTGCCATCTATTTACACCTAGAATATATCTTCTCCCCTCAGTTAATCTAATCTAGAAAACTCCTCAGAAAAGGCCTTACACTTTCCCTTAAGGGGAGTGTAGATTCTGTGAAGTTTAAAAATCAGTATAAATCATTACCCACACTTTTCTTTGTTGATACAAATAAAGAAGTAATTTAAAGAAAGGAATGAAAAGGTTGGCTTGTAATTTGAGAAGTTTCAGCCCCATGGATTGAAGGTCTGTGGGGAGAAAATGCATCATGATACAAAGATGTGATGAATCAGAGCTTATTGGCTCACAGCAACCAGAAAGGACAAAGACTAAAAAATATCTTCTTCAATGACAAACTTCCTTTATAACCACCAAAACCAGTCCTACCTTCTATTCTCCAACTGATGAAGTCAGCAACCCCATGATCCAACTATCTCTTGATAGCACACCCAAACCTTTAGAAAAGATACTACCAAACCTCTATGAAGGGACATATCCTTGCATTACTATACTAGAAATGAAACCATTTTAAGGTTGTTCATAAAGAATGAGCTGCCTAGGATTACTGTTGATTGTTTTAATTAGGGAATATAAAACTTACATAAAGGACCACATAGTGAGTGATTTCAGCCAACCAGCATATAAGATTTGTCCTCATCACTTAACCCTGTCTAGCAGCTTAGGTAGCAACAAAAGAAATAAGCTCACCAAGGAGAGGTGAAGCCAACAGGCAAAAATCAACAGCTTTGCCATCTTGACCTCCTTGCATCTGAGCTACCACCAGAAGATTCTCAACACTCTGGAAAAGAACAATATTTCTGGGAAATAAGATCTAGACATGCTCAGAGAATTGTCTCTGTTGATTTCAGATCCAGTCAAGTCGACAACCAAGGTTAATTATAACAGTTGCTTTTGTTCTGTTACCTGAAAAGCTATTTCTCATCCCTTTAAGGAATTTCTAGGATTTTCTTTTACCACACTTGTTTCAAAGAAAAGTTTGTAAGTCCCAAAGTGGCAAAATTTCTGTATTGATCTTGAGTAGTAAGTTGTTAATATCTACCTACATGTATTGAAATACCCCTAAACCCTGAATTTAACAGATGTAAAAATAAAATAGGCAATTTTTCCCCCATAAGAAGCTGATGAAATGTGGTTTATTTTGTTAAATTTGAAGATCTGGGTCAATCATTGCAAAATTCTTTCATGTGTGCATCTAAGAACAGTTTATTTCCTTGTTTTTTAAGACTTATTTTGATTTATGTGTCTCTGTGAGTATGTGTACATGCAGGTAAGAAATAGGGGCTGAGGATCTGTGGTGATGGAATTGCGGGTTTTGAGCCTTCTGAGATGGGTGAAACAAACTCAGAAGTAAACTCAAATTCTCCACAAGAGCAGAACACTCTAAAGTGCAGAACCATTGCTCCAGCCCCCATTCCAGTGCTGTATAATGGGTGAAAATGTCTCCCAATGGTATTCAAGGAGAACGTGGTTATGTACCTAGTGAAAAACTATAGTCAGTGATACAATCCAGATGCCAAATTGCTTAAAATGCAGTCTATCCATTTCTGTGATTGTTCTCATGTTTATTATGTCAATCATCTTTTTTTCCAGCTAACTATAGGAATTAAATTTTAAATCCTTTTTGTTTATTTTTTGAAATTTTAATACATTGATATAACATATTTTTATCATATCCATCCAACAACATGCTGCATTTTACATTATTAACAGATGGGTTATAATTACAGTGAAACTCCATAATTTAACTTTTACAAAATCAGAAATTATATCTTCTACATTTCTATAAACTAACAAGAAATTTGGTTGCTATTTTATTTAAGCAGGTGAATTATTGATTTAGGTGATAAAATCACAGTAACAGAAATGTTTCTGAACACCTGTTTCTGTGATATTTTTAGCAAATAGCCGTGGTTTCTTTTAAAACAACAATTGCTTCTGCACATGTCATTAAAATGTCATATCCACTACGGAGATTGAGGATGTTGCTTCCATGTGGTCCTGCGGAGAGGTGTATATTGGCCATGACTTGCATCCTTTGTAGAGTGGCTCATGCAGAGCTGCTGGCAGCAGCCAAGTCTCAGCCTTACCATCTTCTCCCTGTTCACTTGTGCTTTGATTAGGATAATTTTATTATTTTTCTATAGAAATCTACTAAGATGATTGCCCTATCTATAGTACTATTCAGTCGAACATGGATGATGTAATTTATACATTCTATAAACCAAAAAATAAATGTCAAAAAACCCTACCATATATTTGCTGATTTGAAGCAAGGAAGACTCCTTGTGAATATACTTGTTCTCATTCCTTATGTAGCATGTGACAGGTGTTTATCTGATGGATGGAAGGGAGAGGAGGTTAAGTCAGTTCATATGGGAGCCATCAGAAAGGAATGTTGTTGTCCTGTGATAATGCCAGATAATGTAAATAGACACTTTGGTATTTGACCTAAGGACTTCAGTGGAGAGATCCTCTCTGAATTGCACTGTATGTTGGCTGGCATTCTCTTCTGCAGTCAGATACCTGGAGTTTGTGGCTTACAAGTGGGATTAGAACTTCAGCAGCCAATGAGGACTTCTCAGCTAGACTCTAGAAGTCTTGGCCAACAGCCTGAGGAAGGGGAGGATTCTACTAAGTTGTTGAAGCTGAATCTTGAAATACCATGATTCAGTTTTTGGCATGTTTAGTTGGTTGCTCCCATAGCCTTCTAAATGATTATATTTTCCACAGCCTTTACAGGTCTTCCTGGATGCACCTCCTCTTCACCAGCTCCCAGTCCATCTCAGCTCTGTTTGCAGCTGTATTGAAATATGCTGGGCCTTTCATATGCTTTCTCAGTTCCTGGAACCACACAGTCACTTTCTATTAGGGACAACTTCTCTTGGCTAGAAAGCTAACTACTGAATGCTTTCAACACTGAGCTCAAAGATACCCCATCCTCTGTAGCATCTTCCCATTCCACACACCTCACTAGCATACTTCTCAGTCAGAGCTACACAAACTCAGCTTCTTATTCTGTCACCTCTTTAACTAAGTTGTGAGGTATTTTTAAGTCCAGAAGGGACATCACAGGAAGGAAAGAGTCCAGATCATGCTATGAAAGGACTTCTCAAAAAACATTTCTTTTTCATAATCTGTGAGAACTTGTATGTTGCTTGTGTTAGTGGACCAGGGCCTTGCTTTTAGGGCTCTTGTTTAAGTACAGGGCGAGTTTCCACTCTTTCTGGGTCTTAGCCAAGTGGTGCCACAGATGGGCATGGGCTTTTCTCTGTGGATCTCATCTCCTTCTAGTCTCCTATGTCAGCACTCCTCACCCAGATATAGTAGTGGATGCTATCTCCATCATTGGGTTAGTTCGTGGACCTTCTTTTTTCAACATTACAAACTAACTATTATTCTTAATGTAGTGATTTGAATATAAGAGATCCCCCATGGGCTTATGTGTTTGGACTCCTGGTCCCCAGCTGCTGGCACTTTGGGTAGGGTGGGGGATTCTTACAAAGTATAACCTCTCTTCAAGTAGTATGTCACTAGCTCTTAGGTTTTCTAGCCTATCCTAGTCCACTTTCTATTTGTTTAATCACCTATAGTCTTTCTGCGGAGCCATGGTTCCTATAGAACTCACTGTGTATACCAGGCTAGCCTCAAAATCACAGACATCCACCTGTCTCTGCCTCCCAAGTACTTTGCTTAAAGTCATAAGCTACCACTCTTGGCTTCTACTTCTCTATACTTTCTCTGATTTCTCTTCCTGATTTTCAGGATGGCGTTATAATCCAATTAATATGCCCGACCAGCCATGATGGACTGTATTCCTCTGGTATTATCATCCAAAAGAACCACTTTCTCCTCTGCATTGCTTTCTGTCACTGTATCTATCAAAGCAGAGTAAATAAGTCTTCTCACTGTTTCCTAGGTCCTTCTTGGCAGGTTATGTGCATGGACTGTTCTACAGAGCCTTCTGGCAGCAGAGTAGAAATTCCCCCAGCATGTGGGAATCTACAATGTTGTTGGCAACTAAGACATCTCCAGCTCTCTTGAAAACACAAATGGATAGAAAGAGGAATTGACAGTCTTGACTTCCTCTAAACTTTGTATGAACATTTAATTTCTTTTTTGGGGGAAGAAAAATATTCTGCTTTTCTATAGAAAGGTCACAATGCTTCGAGAGTCAGGTGTTAATGCCTTCATGGTAGAAATGGATGGATAATTTAGGGACCAGTGTGTGTAACATCTCCTGTGTAACCTGGCTTCCTGAACATATATCTTCTACTTGGACAGTGTATAAGAAGAAGAAAGCATCAGGAGAAAATGGGAACTTAACACAGGCCTCCTTTCTTGCTGCTGAGTCTGAAGCAAAAGCAAGCAGTGTCAGCTGTTTGAGGAGCTCTGTGTGTGTGTGTGTGTGTTGTGAATGTATATTGCATGTATTTTAGATATATACGCATGTTGTGAATGTATACGTGTGTGTTTATATGTCTCTGTTTATTTGTGTATACACATGTGTATATGTGTTTGTGTGAATGCACATGTGCTTATATTTGTGTTTGTGGTAGCCATGCAATGAGTATGTGTTTGCATATGGGGGAGTATGCACGTTTCTCTCTCTCTTTCTCTCTATCTACATATATATGTGTATATATATATATGTATATGTATATATATATATGTATATATGTATATATACATATATATGTGTGTGTGTGTTGTGGTTGTATGTGTATATATTCATGTATGTGAATGTATCTATGTGTGTGATAGACAGAGCTGGTGGATCCACAGCTTACCCTGGATAAAGCTTAATCTCTGCTCTGTTTCTTCTTCTGTCCACAGGAACTAAAGAGGCAGCAGCACACCTGAGAATATGCCTTGTCTCTAGTCTGAGACCTAGAGGGCCAATCTGAAGAGGAAGTCAAGGCATTGTCTAGAACACAAAGAGAAAACCAAAGTTGGGCTGGGGAGATGGCTCAGTACTTACAGTACAAATGTGAAGGCAAGAGTTGGATGCCAGAATTGTAAACACTAAGCCCCTCATCTCTCAGGTGTTTGCTCTTGTGAAAGAAATATGGTCTCGCTAGCTAAAGAGGCAAGCTGCTTACTTAACCTGACTGTAGCCATCAGAGATTAGCAAACACCTGGAAAGATAACAGAAGATTCTGGAGCCTAGGTAAGACCCAAAGAACTGCACAGCTGAGCTCTGACTAAATCTCTAGGCTGAAAAATACTCAGCTACATAAACATTCATTGTGGGTTTTAGTCTGTCAGGATTTTTTTAAAGTTTTTTTATGTATATGAGAATGTTATCTATATTTATGTGTGCCACATGCATATGGTGGCTTTGCAGACCAGAAGAGGCATCAGAACCACCTAAGACTTGAATTACTGATGGTTCAGAGACACCATGCAAGTGCTGAGTCTTCTACAAGAGCAGTATGAGCTCCCAACTACTTCACATCTCATCTGTCCCTAGCACTTTTTCTTTTGCTATAAATATCTAAAGATATATAACGATATATAAAAATATATAAAGATGAATAATACAGAAAGAAATATGATAATTCATCCCATAGTCTAAAGAGCTTAGGAGCTTAGCATCAGTATCTCCTGGGTTCTGGTGAGGACATTCAGGGTCCATTTCATACCAAGTGGGACCATGTCAAGAATATAGGTTACATACAGATTCAGTAATGGATAGACTTGCTCTTTATAAATCAATTTGGTCTCTTAGTAACTGGCCAGGATCCCATGAGAGCTGCACTAATGCTTTAGTAGTGTTCCCGGGTAACTTATCAACTTCTATTAGAACTAAACTTCAGTACATCCACATTAGGGACCAGGATTTCAACACATAAGACTCTGTGGGAAACTATATATAAATCATGGAATTTTGATAAGCCACGAGATGGTTTTTGTAAATATGTACTGTAACATGGACATTGTAACTGCAGTATACATGTATATACACATATATTAAGTAAGGCTCTTTCTCTTAAAACACTGTGAAATTTGGAAGGGAGAAAAACCTTCTGGACATAATTGTTCAACAGTGAATAGGGAAGAACTAAAGAATCAGAAGTGTCTAGGGTAAAAAAGGGCTTGTCCTATACTTAGTGATTTAATAAATGAGGGTTTTTTTCCTTCAGTTTCATAATGGATTACATGATCACAGAAATGTTTCTGCATAGAAATGCTGATACAGTTTACTCATGACCACGCTAGCTAAAAAAGGAAAGGACAGAGGAAGATATGGAAAAGATACAGAAGCCTTGAGTGATCTCTCATTCTGACATAAGACATAGAGCTTTCTGATGATGAGGTTCTGTACTTTCTGATGGAGGAAATGTGAGATGAAGTGAGGCATGGGGTCTTACATCACTCATGAGGGTTAACATTTATTGTTAACTTGACAAATCCAGAATCATGAAGGAGACAAGCTTCTGGACATGCGTGTAGGGATGGTTTAGACTATGATATCAGGGTCGGGAGCCTCGCCCTAAATTTGGGGAGTACCATTAATGCGCTGAGATCCTGAACTGCATAGAAATACAATAAGCTGAGTATAGGTAGTCTTCTCTGGATGTGAGGAGGCCAATTGCTTCAAGTTTCATTCTGTCCCCACCAAGGTGGATTGCACTCTCAAGATGTCATCTAAAATAAACCCTTACTGCCTCTATTTTGTCCTCTCAGGTGTTTTTTCAGAGTGATGAGAAAAGTAATGAACACATCTGAAAGAACAAACACACAAACTCTCCCAAGAAACATGTAACACAATTGAGATAAAACATCAAAGAACCTGAATTCACAGTCAAAAGTTTCCATGCAGACAGGAAGTATCATCAGAAAGGGCAAATAGCACATTTAGATTAAGAAAATCAAATATCAGAATCATTTTATATGGAACAACTTCTTCTAACTCCTTTTAGAAAATAGTGTTTTCAAAAAGTGATGACAGCTTAAGAAACTATCAAAAGTTACTGAAATATTTTCCTAGGAAGGAAGATCATGTAGAATCTGAGAATAATGTATGTAAAAGTTAGAAATAATAATTTATTGGAAAGTAAAAACATTAAAAATTAGACTCAGCTGAAAATAGAATTAGAAAATAGAAAGACAGACATAAAGACATTGAGATCCAAAGGAGACAGTGATGAAGTAAAAAGAAAACAAACAAAAAAAAAAATCTAAGATCAAATGACTTTGGAATTAAATAGGAAGGACCAAATTAGAACTAATCAGAATACTAGAAGATATCTTTTGAATAAAATAGATGAATTTTCAATAAAAATGCCAAATGATTATTTTAATGACACCTATTTTATGGCTTAGAAACCATCTTCATAAAAAGGGATAACTACAATAAGATACACATCTTTACAGTATCACTATGTTAGGGCATCTTGGAAGAAACAACTCCCATAAGCTCATTTGAAATATGAATTGTCTATTAGGTATACCATTCCAGTGAATTGTCATGTTATATTTTTGTTCTACTAAAAATTGACATCATTTTTTTAATTATGGCTCCAAAAGCATCAACATTCAGTTAGGACAAGGGTTTTCCTGTCTCTCATAATGTTAAACATAATTCCTGATGTATAACCCAGTCACTCCCTAGAAGAATTGAAAACATCTGTTTTCATACAGATTATACACAGATGTGCAGGCAGCTTTTTCTTCATAGCCAAACACTGAAAGGAGAAATATATGCACAGTCAGACAATAATGCATTGATACTGTAGGAGACACTCTGCAGAATGTGTTTAATAGCACCTAAGTCAGTGATTCACCATACAACTAAGTTTAACAGACTGTATGATCTGATTTTCTATTATTTGCATGTGCATGCATGGATGGATGGCATGTGTACATTTGTATACATGTTCACATGTGTGTAAGGATGTAACATGTTTGTGTGTAGTTATGTACACACTTAGCTATGCATGTGTTTTGAGGCCAGGGGTTGACAATTGGCTGTCTTTCTTGATATTTTCTACCCTTTAATTATTGAGATAAATCTTCACTTTCCTTAAAAACTTATAACTGGTTTGCTCCAGGGATCCAGTCTCTGACTCCGGATCATGGGATTACAGGCAGACTGTCATGGCCATCTGACATTTACATAGGCATTGGTAATTCAAAGTCTGGTTCTCATGCATGGCCCATTGAGTCATCTCCACAGCCCCCATTCTGTTTTTAAATTATCCCCACAAAAATGGATACAGTGGCTTCCTGAGGATAAGCTTTGTAAATGCATATTGTATTGGGACAGACAAAGTGTTTGAAGAATGTGCAGTGTCTTCCCTTTAGTCAAATCTCTTCAATTCTCTTGAATTCTGACTGCTAACCAGAAGTTCTACATCTGAGCCATTTGTGTTGTGTAGAAGACACAATATAAAAATATCTTATAGCTTTGTGGTAGGGTTCCCTATGATTCATCTGTGAGATATGAGCACAAACTTGAATAACCAGCTACTTAGTTTGAATTATTCCAAGTTTTATAATTTCTATGACTTTGATATAGCAGTGCCAATTAGCTAAAAATATATTATTACTAAAATTGTAAGATATTTCAGGCTAAATTTAAACATAATTCTCAATTAATTTGACAATATACACTAAATACCATTGTGAGGAAATAACAATGAAGCAAATACATAGAGAAACAGTCGTTGTCTTAACAAACCCAGAATTTTCAATTTATATATATCTTGAGTCTGATGACAGTACTTTTCACCTTGCCTAAGTGTACTCTATATACCTTTTTAAGAAAAGTGTTTCAATAAGTCTTTTTACTCATTTGTTGAACTTTGAGTGTTCCATGCCATTATGAATAATAAAATTTTTATCAGATGGTAATAATAGCAATATTTTTCTTTAATTTTAATTCTGTCTTTGTATTATTTTGATTAGGTCTTTTGAAGTGGAAGAGTTTCTTTTTCAGTTTTCAAACATCTAATTTATTTTTCAAGATAGATATATTTTAACATAGATACATTGTGGCTTTATATTGTCTCAAATACAGGGGAAAAACACCTTTGCCATCATCATTTAAAGTCCATTTTTATTATTCTTTCTTACATAATCAGGAAAATCCTAAAATAAGAAATCAATGTAAAATGATGTCAATATGAACTCTGAAACATAGCCCCTGTGATGGTTACTTAAGTGATCCACTTGATACAATTTAGAATCCCCAGGGGAAAATTTCAACAAAAGACTGTCAGAATCAACTGTCTGTGGTATTGTTTTATTTGTCATGCTTTTTACATCATGTCTATGAAAGTGTTGTTTTACAAAAGTGCACAATTACTTCAAAAAACATTGTAGCGATGGGGCTTACCTTTAAACCTATGATTTATATTGAGTTTACTGGTATTTATGGACTGACACAGGATCCGATTGGCACATGTTGGCACTTTTCATGGAAAAGCAGCCTATCCTCCATTACCATGAGTTCCTTGCTTTGTCAGAAATAAGTTGTGTACTTGGATATTGATTTTTGTGTTCCCTATTTTTTCCAGTTGATCTAGAGGTCATTATTTACATGAATATGAATATATTTTGAGTGTGTGTGTGTGTGTGTGTGTGTGTGTGTGTGACAATGAAAAGAAATAACATTGTGAGGAACTAAAAAGGACACAAATACATGAAGTGAAATACTTTTCTGTGTTGAACTGCCTTGTAAGACTTAGATCTATTATTGTAGTCTACCTACTTATTTTCCCTTTCCAAAATGGCGATGCCTTTCCATTTAAACATGCAGCTGTATGGAGAGTTCACCTTCTGTCACTTAGTACCTGAGAAACAGCACTATGAGGTCTGGAGCAGTTATTCTCCACTAAGGCAAAAAGAGCTTCTGTGGACTTGGCCACATTTAGGGTGGATCCAGACAGCTCCTGGTTGGCTGGTTGGAGAAGGCACTCTCCTGGCTCTCTCAGGTTCATATTGCCTATGCTTTACTTCCTGACTTCATAGGCACTGCTGGTCTGGAATTGGCTCACCATAAAAGGGACAACCCATAGTCAGTTAGGAGTCTTTTCTATGCAGCTGTCTTCTATCTAAAAGCTATCCTTAGGAACAGGATTCTCCTGACTCTTGCACATAAGTTAGAGACACAGTTGTCTTCAGGCTGGTTTCTCTACATCATCCATGCTTCTAAGAATACTCAAGATGGTAAGCTCTACAGTACTCTAAAGCTCACCTCATTTGTCTCAGAAATTGATCCTTAAGCACCTAGAATACACATCTTGAAAGTATTCATTGCTGTGTTTTTGTTATTCTATATAGACAATGAATCTCAGTCCTAGATTTCCATCTTGGTCAGAAGCACAATTTGGAAGGCATATCTTTAGATATTCTATTAGTATTCAATAGAAAATCCACCATATTTTTGTTTGTCTAAACATGTTTTTCTATAAAGCCACAGGTAAACAAAGGCTGTACTGTTATTTAAAATATTGCCAGCCTCTTGTGTTTTATTCCTTCGACCTGCCAAAAACCAGAAGCTCATCAGAAAACTTCATGACACAAAAGTGGGTTGGGCAACTAGTGTGGGACTCATAAAAAGATTGGTTCTGTGTGGGGAGGAGATGAAAGCATTCTCCTCCTCTTGGGAGATGATGGCATTCTGTTACTGAAGAGTGTACATTCTAATGTTTTAGTGGGCTTGTTTGCATCCTAAGCCCTCACATTTGCAACGTGTTTTAATATTGATACTATGATACTACTGAATATATCAGGTAGAACTGACTGAAGGAGTAGTATTTTCCATCTTACAGGCCATCTGAAACCTGAGATTTATAGCAGGATGCATCTTAAATTATAAAAGTAAAAATTCATATTATGCCACAGCCCCTGATCATGATCCCATTTCCCTAAGCAGCTATTCTACTTTCCCACTTACTATCAGGCTTTCAAACTAATTTATATAGTTTAGGGAGAGTACAAGGAGCAAATAAGTAATGTACCAAGGGCAGAAAGAAGAGAAAGGAGCAGAGGGAAGGGAGGAGAGAGAAAGAGTTGATGTGCTCAGGAAACAGAAGACTTCAATTCTATTTCTCTTTTCAGATGGTTAACCTTAAGCACAGTTTCCAAAGCTCCTAGGAATCTCCTCACTCACCTGTCTTCATCTGATATTGATTCCTGAAGATAGACTTGTTTAACCAGAAACTGATTCAACGAGAAAGAGAGAGAGAGAGAGAGAGAGAGAGAGAGAGAGAGAGAGAGAGAGAGAGAGAAAGAGAGAGAGAAGAGAGAGCTTTTGGGACATGAAATAATGTTTAGACTAGTTGTGTAAACTACTATCAGTACATGAATAATCAAAATTTATTGTTCTTAGAAAAACCATTAAACTGAAAAAAATTACAATTATCTCATTAGATGCTGAAAAAGTCTTTGACAAAATCCAACACCTCTTCATGTTAAAAGTTTTGGAGAAGTTGGGGGACCAAGTCATATACCTGAACATAAAATAAAAACAATATACACCAAGCTAATAACCAACATCAAATTAAATGGAGAGAAATTTAAAGCAATCCCACTAAAATCAGGGACAAAACAAGACTACTCACTCTCTCTTTATCTCCTCAATGTAGTATTTGAAGTTCTAGCTAGAGTAATAAAACAAAGAAAGGTGAACACAGAGATACAAATTGGAAAGGAAGAAATCAAGATATCATAACTCAAGGATGATATGATAGTATGCATAGGTGACACCCAAAATTTTACCAGAGAACTCCTACAGCTGATAAACAACTTCAGCAAAGTGGCTAGATGTAAAACTAACAAAGAAAGTCAGTAGTCCCCTTTTATACAAATGATAAAGGGGCTGAGAAAGAAGGGAAACAACACCCTTCACAATAGCCACAAATAATATAAAATACCTTGGTTTAACTCTAACCAAGTAAGTAAAAGATATGTATGAGAAAACTTAAAGTCCCTGAAGAAAGACATAGAAGAATATATCAGAAGATTGAAAGATCTCCCATGCTCATAGATCAATAAAATTAACATAGTGGAAACTGCCATCTTAGCAAGTACAATCTACAGTTCAATTCCCATTAAAATTCCAACACAATTTTTTACAGAACTTTGTGTGGAAAAAGAAAAATCTTATGATAGGTAAAACAATCCTAAACAATAAAAGAACTTCTGGAGGTATCCTCATCCCTGATCTCCAGCTGTACTACAAAGCAATAGTGATTGCAGCCACATAGTACTGGTATAGAAACAGAAAGTTTGATCAATGGAATCTAATCAAAGACCCAGAAATAAACCTACACACCTATGGACATTTGATTCCTGACAAAGAAGCCAAAACCATACAATGGTAAAAACAGCATCTTTAACAAATTGTGCTGGTCTAACTGGATATCTACATGTAAAAGATTGCAAATAGATTCATATTTATCACCCTGTAACAAAACTCAAGTCTAAGTGGATCAAGGGCCTCAACATAAAAAAA
>NW_022196912.1:42709079-42735757 GCF_008632895.1 Mastomys coucha
AAAAAAAAAAAAACAGAAGCTCATTGGCACAGGAGACAACACATAACACAAATGACTCAGGCTTGAGGATCAACAATTAATAAATGTGACCTCATGAAGCTGCAAAGCTTCTGTGAGACAAAGGACATTATCAATAGGACAAAATGACAGCCTACAGATTTGGAAAAGATCCTTACTAACCCTACATCCAATAGAGGGCTAATGTCCAAAATATATAAGGAACTCAAGAAGTTAGACTCCAACTAACCAAGTCACTCAATTAGAAAATGGAGCACAGAGCTAAATAGAGAATTCTCAACAGAGTTATCTCCAACACCAGAGAAACAAAGAAGTGTCCAAAGTCCTTAGTCATTAGGGAAGTGCAAATCAAAATCACACAGATTCCACCTTACATCAACCAGAATGGCTAAGATCATTTACTAAAGTGACAGCACATGCTGGCAAGAAAGTGTAACACTCCTCCATTACTGGTGGGATTGCAAACTTGTACAACCACTCTGGAAATGCGTCTGGTGTTTTCTCAGAAAATTGGAAAATGTGTTACCACTCTCTTGCATATACCCAAAAGATACTCCACCATACCACAAGGACACAGGCTCTACTATGTTCATAGCAGCTTCATTTGTAATAGCCAGAAAGTAGAACAACCCAGATGTCTCTCAACTGAAGAATGGATACAGAAAATGTGGTTAATTTACAGAGTGGAATACTCTTCAGCTATTATAAACAAAGACATAATGAATTTGTAGGCAATTGGATGGGACTAGAAAATATCATCCTGAGTAAGGTAATCCAGATCCAAAGAGACAGGCATGGAATATACTCACTGATAAGTGTATATTAGCCATAAAGTACAGGGTACCCATGATACACCCCACAGACCCAAAGAAGGAAGGCCCAAGCAAGGATAGTTGAGTCTCGCTTAGGGAACTCAGGAAAACAAAAATAGTCATAGGAGGCAGAAGGAAGGAGGGAATTTAGTAGAAAGGGGGCGGGGGGAATAGAGAGGTCAGGATCAAGTGTGGGGAAAGACAGGAAAGAGGGGCAGAGGGGCAGGAGAAATAATGGAAACCTGCAGTTGCCAGAGGGGTCTGGGAATCATTATGAAGTCCCAGATACTTAGGATGGGAGAAACTCCCAGGAGTCAGTGTAGGTGAACTTAGCCAAGATTCCTAACAGTGGGAACCTGAAGAGACCACCTCTTGTAGCCAGACAGGACCCCAGTGGAGGTCCAACCCACCAACAAAACTTTCAACCCAAAATTTATCCTGTCTAAAAGCAATGCAGGGACAAAGAAAGAGCAGAGACTGAAGGAATAGCCAACCAATAACCAGCCCATCTCTAGATCCATCCCTTGGTCAAGCACCAATCCAGGACACTGTTAATGATATGCTTGTAGACTGAGCATAGCATAACTATCCTCTCAGAGGCTCTACTGCTGACTGAAACAGCTGCAAATATCCATAGCCAAACATTAGACGGTGGTCAGGGACTCCTATGGAAGAGTTGGGGGAAGGATTGAAGGCCCTGAAGGGGAAGGGAACACTACAAGAAGACCAACCTGGACCCCTGGGAGCTCCCAAATTCTGAGCCACCAAACAAAAAGTGGTTGTTTGGTTGGTTGGTTTTGGGTTTTGTTGTTGTTGTTGTTTTGTTTTGTTTTTTGTTTTGTTTGTTTGCTGTCAGGGCCTGGATGGAGGGTCCTTGCATATAAAGCTACCTTGCCAGGCCACAGTGGGAGAGGATGCACCTAACCCTGCAGAGACTTGATATGCCAGGGTAGGAGAATGCATCAGGGTGCCTTGACTTGCTGGTTATGATAAAAGATTCTCTCCTTGAACTCTGAGACAATACACACACCTCTTTCTTCAAATTATTTTCATCAGGGTATTTTATGACAACAGGAAAGGTAAATGATATATGCTCATTTGTGTCCATTGTTTTTAATTGTTAGCTTGAAATTTGATCCTTAAATTAGCTTACTAATCACACATTATTTTTCAGCCTTTTTATTATCAGGTTCTAAAACTTAACTGGATGTCCTAGTTATAGATAACCATGCATTTTAATGCTTGTGCGAGTGTGTCATAATAAATTCTCCACCAGCCCACAAGACTCACATTACACAAGCCAAGATGTCTACTGAGTCATTGGGTCACATTACATCACAGAACTGTCACTGTATATGGTGTCCACTGCTGAGCAAAGCACCATCATGCAGAGCACTCTCAGAGGGGTGTGGTGAACATGTTCAGGTGAACACTTCTACAGCTTAGAATGCCCTCTCAGTCAGAAGCTCCAGGTGTTCCCTCTGAGCCCACCAAGGTTCACCAATTTGGTTTTTTGTTGTTGTTGTTGTTGTTTTATTCTTGGCAAAGAAACTAATAACAGCCAGAACTGACTCAGCATAGACTTGGAGAGTACACTTCTTGCAATACCTCCTGCAACTCAGTCACTTCATCAGAATTGTTATTGACCCATTTTGCTGGTGGTGGGTATTGTTTTGGGTCAGTCTTGTTCTTTGTTCCTGTCTGGTCTGGCATTTACAGCAATTCTTCTGTCTCATCCCCACAAGTCCTGGGATTGTAGCTGTGAGTCACCACACCCGGCTTTACTGGTCTCTTTTCTGATATGAACCCCGAGGCATTAAGGGATCGCTTGCCAACATCTGCAGACCTGAGAGCACAGAGCTCAAGGTTAAACAGCGACTGATGGCATCAGGTTGCCATCTCCCTGCTACCTAGCTAAACTCTCCTCAAAGTGGCTTCTTTGCTTTGGGTTTTACGTATGAGGTAGACTTTTCGGAAAACTTGGAATCAAAACTGCAAGTTTCATCAGACCAAGATAATATTTTTAAGATTCAGCTCTGACTTCTTAAGACATGAGCAAATCAGCACAGCGCATGTGCTTGGTCACCAGTGAGATTCTGCAAGGTGGCAGCTTAAACACTTCCAGGGTTTTCTGCTTTTCAGCTCTCGATGTTCAGAATCTCTCTCTCCTCCCTTCTTCATTCTTTGCCCTTTCCCCTTCTCTCTTTCTTCTTCCTTCTCATTTCCTCTTTCTCTTTTCAATCTACATGCAAGTCTCATCTCCAAACTAGTGTCCAATTGATCTTCACATGCTAAAAAGAGGAAGAAAACAGTAACAATAACAAAAACTTAACCATAACTACAAGTGCCATACTTCTGACCTAGAAGTGATCAGAATAAAGTTCTGATTTTGTGCCATCATCCTCTCCCCTCCCCCTCCTCCCAAGCCCCACCCTTGCCCCTGCCTTTCCCTCAAGGCCTGCGGGCAGAGAGGAATACTTACACATGCGCATTCATATTCGCCACCAGGAAACACTGGCTAGCTCAGGTACCCACTGGGCTTTTCTTTGCTTTTGACAGACGCTATATGAAGTTCATATTGAAAAGCGAGAAATGAAAGATCCTTGTGAATTGCTAGCAGAAGATGTTGGGTTCTTTTAAACACCTCCCTTACACCAGAGCTTCTGGCAAAGGAGCCTAGTGACAGCATGCTCCAACAAAAGAACCTTTTGGTGGCTGGCTGCACACGAAGGTCAAGGCTTTATTATAATTCCCATTCAATTCAGAAAGAAAAAAAATCAATACAGGTAGGAAGCTGGCGCACCTCATCTGCCAGCCTCGGCATTTTAAAATGTAACACAGGAACACACAAAAGGGACCCTTTGCAGAAGAATTCTGTCCATCTCTGCATCACCAGACCATGGAGGGGTCATTTGGTTCCTTTATGGCTTGCAATTTCTGATACATTCTGCTTTATTGATTATTCCCCGCAGAATGCATTAAATTAACAGTTTTACGATTTAGAAAGAGTTCTAATATTACCCACTTTGTTTTCTCAGGCACTCCCCAGTCTCAGAGGGCCAAGGGCTTATGTATGCTATGCGTATTTAATAAGACATACAGCTGAAAGAGCTCTGGAATGCTCCATGGCTGGGAAAGCCAACAATAATGGCTGGCAGTGGAAGATGCTAGCTCTAATAGTGACTGCAGAAAGAGGCCAGTGCCTCCACTGGTCACGTGTTCGTTTGCAATGATATCTTTCAAACGGCACCTGAGTGGTCCATTAAGCATACTGAAAATGAGACAATCTCTCAGCCTGGCAGGGTTTTTTTTTTTATCCTCTTTTTATCCTTGAGTTTCTGCTCTTCTAAAGAGGTTTTAAGAATATTGCAGGATTGTCTCTGAGTCTGTGGGTTTGTTTCCCTCTGCTCTTTCTGCCCCTAACCGCAAAGGAATGTTATTTCTGGAATTAGATATGTTCATGGGTAAAGCCTTATACATTCTGTGTGTAAGCTCAGCTGTATTTTCTGAAATAGAATTTAATTGTTACATTTATTTAATTGAGTAATTATATTTTTAAAAATTTAAGATATACATGATGTTTTCATACATGAGTGCCTCATAGAACAATGAAATCAAGCTCATAAACACACAAATAACCAACTGCACATACTTACCATTTTGTGTATTTGTAACATAAATCTAAAATCTAACATTTTAACAATTTTTCAATAACTCAGTGTGGCCTTCAGGCTTCACAATGGATCTTAAAAATTATTCCTATTGGCTAAATGAAGTTCTGTCTTTGGATGAGAGTTCTCCAATCTGTGCTTCTTTAAGATGCTGGCTGAGTCATATTTAAATTGTTGAAATGGATTTGTATGGATGTAAAATGTGTGTGTGTGTGTGTGTGTGTGTGTGTGTTTTACAAGCTCAAAAATAATGTTTGCTGCCACAATACCTGTTTAAAATAAACAAGGCTCTTTTCATAATTCCTTGGGGTCACAGTACACAACAAAGCATGTCTCCCTGGGGCAGAGGATCCCTCTGCAGCAGAAGCAATGAGAAGCTTCCTGTCACCTCATGCAGATCCCTGGGCAGAACCCAGCTGTCTCTTGATGCCCCTCCCTGGAGCTTGACCTCCTATCCAGGCTAGCCTCAGAGGAACTATGGAGGCAGCTCAGAGGCAGATGGAGGGGGACAAAAACCTACCTGCTGGGGTCCAGTGGGGCAGTCCAAGGCAGTCTTGGAACAAGAGAGTCAAGGTCCCTTATTCATGGTAACCCCCTATGGGAAATAAGCTTGGGTCTGAGCAGCAGGTAATAAAATCAGGAAGCTTCCTAATCACTACATTGATTGACCCAGATCACAGTCTGTAGCTGGCTGGGCAGTGTTCCCAGAGCCAGGCTCTCCACTCTCACAGGCAAAGTGGGACTACAGCTGGGAGAGAAGGAAAACCAAGGTTAAATACGGCAAGGAGCAGAGGCATATGTTAATTTGGCAAATACTAAAGACAAATACATTTCAAATAGACTTATATTTTGTCCTTATAAAATAAGTTCAATTTCCTGATCACAAAATAAAGAATAGGAATTATAGAATAGAAAATACACAATGAGCAACAATGACAAAATCAGGAAATCAGAAGTATCATATTGTTTCACACTGTTTAAAAACCACGGCTGACGTTTTGATACAGTTACATCTAGTCTTTTCCCCACACCCCATACTAAAAGAAACCATATGGGTCATGGAGGACACACAATGTGTACCACGTTTTTTTCCTGTAGCATTAGTTTATGAAAACTTTCTAATTTATACATTTTTCAATTGCATCATTGTCAGAGACTATATTTTATTCTATCCTGTGTTTGAAGATAACTTTTTAACCATTTTCCTTACATTTCTTTTTAGATTTCCTCCTGATGAGTGTAATTACATGAGTATCTCAAGAAATATTTTCATCTTGACCCAAGAAATAGTAAACACGTTGTGCTATACTTTTCCTGACTTGTATGATCACCCTTCAGAGGCTATATCTTCTCCAATAGGATTATATCTGATACTGTGTCTGTGACAGGGCAAGTGAAATTTGGAAGTTTAGTGTGCATGACATTTTGATATTTGTGTGCAACGACTGTGAAATGCTTAAATCAAACTAACTGCTACACTGGGATGGTTAGCTTTAATTGTGACCTTGTCACAATGAGGAATCACCTTGAAAGAGAATCTCAGTGAAGGATTTTTCTACAGTGGGTTGGCTTATAGATGTGCCTATGGCAATTGTGTTCATTTAGTTTATTGATATGGGAAGACTCAGACTGCTGTGGGTGGCACCATTCTCTAGGCAGGAAATCCTGACCACTGTAAGAGTGGAGCAATCAAGATGAACACAAGTAAGCAAGCAAATATGTACTCATTCACTCTGCTCTTAACCATAGATGTGGTGTGGCCATTTGTCTCAAGATCCTGCAGCTCTGACGTCTCTGTGGTGAAGAACTGTAGCCTGGAACTGTAAGGCAAATAAACCCCTTCTTTTCTGAATTGTTTTTATCACAGCAGCAGCAATGGAATGAGAATTCACATGTATTCCTCACACGCTTTTATTTTTTTGTATTTGCAATCTTTAAAGTCTACTCTTTTACAATCTAGTATGTAATTCTCTGGTGTTTTGTTTTGTTTTGTGTTTTGTTTTTTGTTTTGTTTTGTTTTGTTTTCAAGTCAGAGTTTCTCTGTATAACTCTGGCTGTTCTGGAACTCACTCTGTAGACCAGGCTGGCCTCCAGCTCAGAAATCTGCCTGCCTCTGCCTCCAAAGTGCTGGGATTAAAGACATGTGCCACCACTGCTTGGCATAATTCTCTGTTTTATGGGCACTCATCATGGTAAAGGATACCCAGAGCTTATCCATTGTCTTACTGTTTTTCTGTGATCATTAGCCAAAGTCTTTCCCAAGTTGTCTAACACCATTATCTAAACTTTAATGAATTTTATAATATATTTTAATCACATAAGGTAATGCTTTTCTCTGTGACATTTCCATACAGGTGCATAACATTTGCTCATTTCCACCTCTCTGTCACTCTTTTTCATTATTTCTCTGTTCTCTCCCTTCCCACTTTCTCATTCCACACCCTTAATAGTGAACTTTTATTTCCATGCCTTTCCTTTCTCCTCATTTCCACACATGAGACAAAAAATACATTATTTGTCTTTCTGAGTCTGATTTATTTTGCTTAATATAGTCTCCAGTTACATCAGCAAACAACATAAACATGCCAGTCTTGTTCATAGCTGAGTAAAAAGAACTCCATCATGTAGACATACCATGTTTTCCTTATCTATACACCACTAGGCACCTAATTCTAGAACTTGGCTGTCATGAGTAGTGCAGAGATAGTACTAGCATGCTGATATCTGTTGGTAAGCTGTCATTGATTCTTTTGGGTATGAACCTAACAGTAGTAGGAGTTGATCATATGGTAGTTCTATTTGTAATTGGGTCATGTCCATAGTGATTTCCACAGTGGCTGAACTAATTTACATTCCCAGAAAGAGTTTAGAAAGCTCTCTGTGTCTTTATAACTTTGCCATCATTTTGTTTTGAATTGTTTCTTGACTTGACAGTTGCTACTTTGCATGGTGTGAGCAGGAATCTCATTGTACCTGGTTTTGGTTTGTACTTCATGATAGCTGCTGAACACTATTTCATGTTTATTTCCTGTTTGCTCTTTATTTAAAATGTATCCATGTAGATCATTGGCTCATTTACCATTTGAATTATTTTATGCATTGATATTTAAGCCTTTGCCTTCTTCATGTTATAGCTATCAATTCTTTTATTGGTGAATAACTAACAAAGATTTACTCCCATCTCACAGGTTGTGACTTTGTTGATTGATTCTTTCTCTAGATGGAAGCTTTGTTGATTCTTATTTTCATTTTCAGAGGAACTGGATCCCTTGCATTTTTTCCTAATAATTTCAAAGTTTTACATCTTATATTAAGTCATATATAGTGAAATGTAGTGATCTGCTGTCTGTGGCTGAGTGAAAATATTTCTTTGTTCTGTTCTAGTGCACTAACCTATGTGTTTTCATGTCACTTTGCCACTATGACTGTGTCATGTGTTTTAAAATTAGCAATGGTGATTCCTCTACTCTACAGGCTTTTGCTCACGATCACCTTTTCAACTGGAACTGCTCCATGAGGGACAGAAGCTTAGGAATACTTTTCTATTTCTAGAAAATGCCTATAGGATTTGGCACTGACTGCAAAGAATCCATAGAACATCTTCAGCTCTTCAGACATTTCACTCTTCACCACACAGACTCATGAACTCTGGGGCTCTTTTATCTCCCGGTGACTTCTAAGGGATTGTTGTTGTTGCTGTTGTTACTGTTGCTCATTGTTCTGTAATGTTCATTGTAGAGATTATTAGATCCTGGTTGAGTTTGTCTAGCTCTCTGTCTACCTTTTTTTTTTCAATGTTATAAGTGGAATTGGTATCCAAAATGCCTCTCAGCAAGCTTGTTCAGGGAATTTTAGAAGAACTACTGTGCTTTGTGTGTTGTGTTTATATCTTTCTAGTGAGCTTAAAGTAGTTCTTGGATCTAAAAGGTTTTTGGTGACAATTTTGGATCTTTTCACCTGCAAATGTGAATAACTTCTTCTTTTGCTATTTCTACACTTTCTCTCTCTCTCTCTTATGTGTCTGCTGTAGCTAAAACTTCAAGAAGTATAAGAACAAGAGTAGCAGGAATGAAGGCCTTACCTCACTCTTGATTTTCAAGGAAATTCTTGCAGTTTCTCCCAATTTAACATAATGCTGACATGTGTCTAGAGTGTAGGGGTATGGCCTTTCTAGACCTGCATTTTAAAAATATTTTAAATGGCATTTCCACAGTTCTTTAGCTACAGAAATGGTATCAATATTTTGATGCCTGGTGGAGACAAGAGGGCTCTGACTGCATGCAGCACATTGTATTCAACATTCCTCGACTCCAGACAGAATAAAGTGAGACCCTTTTGTCCCCTGGTTTGATCACCCTGCCTTTTCCATGCTGCAATTTCCTTTCCTTTACAGCAAGCACTTCCCATGTTGTTCTAAACATTTCTGTTCTTAATAATCACAACATCTAGCAACTGTACAATAAGCCATGAGGCATAGAGCCTTCATTTACTTCAAACAACCTCGAAAATGGAGGACTTTCACTTTCATTTTATTTTTTATTATTTATTTTTGAGAATTTCATACATGAGTATGGCATCACGGCCATCCTCCCTCCTCTGACCTTCTCTTTCCATCCCCACCCTGCCTCCAACATTTATTATCTCTTGTACAATTACTGCATATAGTACTTAAGCCAACATGATGTAAGAGCACCTACCTCTCTCAGTCAACCACCTGAAGTTCTTCATCTATAGGTAAGACCAAGCAGGATTTTCTTCCCCTTGCACTAGTATGTCAACTGGTGGTATTATGTGTTGGTCTTGATCATGAAATCTTGCCATAACAGTTTTAATGGGATTGTATTTGATACTGTGTCTGTGGTGGGCAAGTAAAATTTGGAAGTTTAATGTACATGACATTTTGATATGTGTATGCATAGACCATAACATGCTTAAATCAGAATAACTGATATACTAGGATGACTAGCTTTAATTGTGGTGTGTGTGTGTGTATGTGTGTGTGTGTGTATGCAGACAATTCCTCCTAGTGAAATTCAATGAGTACATGCTTCACAATTTAACAAAATTATACACTATTTTGTTTTAAGTCTCTTCCTTGGCCTTATAGTTATACCATTGCCTGGATTGTGTGTATGTGTGTGCGTTTGTGTGTGTGTGTGTAAATTATGTAGAACCACTATAATTACTGGAATCTTCTTTTACTATAAATGATTTCCTAAAGTGAAGTTTTAACTACATATTGGTATTAGGATTAGTCTCAATTGGACATTAAGCACTTATTCAAGATTCAAATAAATTCCATTTGAAGGACCAACTTGAATTTTGCAAACCACAAAGCATCCATGGTCCCTGCCCTGAAAGTCTCCCTCCAAGTATAACAATTACCAATTGATATTACTATATCTAGGAAAGTTGTACTTTGTAATTGTGAAAAGAAAAACATTCCAATATAAACATAAACTAAGGTATTTATGATCCCTAATCTAGCACTGGAAAAGATAATTGAGAGGACCCTAGACAATGAAATAAAAGATAAACACATCCATGAGATCACAGAATGAATAAACAGCAATTGAACTAAACAAATGAGGATGTGCAAGGTACAAAATATTTCACTCTAATATCAGTAATTAATATATAACTTTCAATTAATAACTACAAATATAAATGGTTTAATTCTCCAACTAAAAAACACAGATTAGTTGACTAAAAAAAAGAACAGAGTAAAATAAAAACAAAAACCCACTGGACTTACCTATGTATTGCCTTTAAGAAATGCACCTTACTGTTCAAGGCAAACAACCTAGGGGAGAAAATTCAGAAAGATCCAAGAAAAGGAAACCAGTCAAGAATCAGTTGTAGCTATACTAATGGATTTCACACACCATTAATCAGAAGATATAAAAGGAGGTCATGTCATATTGGTTAGGGGAATAATCAGTCAACAGAACGTTACAATCCCAAATATATATGTACTGACCATTGGTGCACCAAGTTTTAAAAATTATTTTAATTAATTAATTTTGTGCATGAATGTTTTGTCTGCATATATATCTTGAGCCATGTGCATGTTTGTTGCCTGCAGAGGCTAGAAGACAGTGCTGGGTCCATGGAACTGGAGTGACAAGAGATTGTGAGGTACTGTGATGCTGAGAATAGATTCTGGATCCTCTGTAAGAAAAAAAAACAGTAGTCTTCAACACTGAGGCATCTTTCTAGCTTTAGGTGTACCTAATTTTATAAAACAGACATTATTGGACATAAAAGCACAGGCAAATATATATATACAATGGTAAGCAACTTCAATAAACTGTTCTCACCAATAGATAGGTCATCCACACCACCCAAAATTCAACAGATAAACATAAGAATTAAATGGCATTCTAGATCAAAGGAACTCAAGAGAAATCTATAAGCAGTCTACCTACTAAAGAAGAATAAAGTACATTCTTCTTGGCTATCCATAAAAACCTATGAGATACATTTAGGACACTTAATAAGTCTGAATGTGAACAAGAAATTGAAATAATTTTTAGACTCTAGCTGTGAATGTGGGAAAGAAATTGAAATCAACACTAAAGAAAACTGCAAAATATAAAATGTCCTTAGATTAAAGGGCATACTTTTGAATAGTAAGTAGCCACTGAATAAGTCAAGAATGGATTTTCTAAAATCCTAGAATCAAATTAAAATTCAAATGCCATATGTTAGAGTCTGGGAGTAGAATGACAGTGGCTCTATGGGGGGAGCTTTTAGTTAGAAAAAATTAGTTAACAAATCAGAGAAATCTAAGAAGTCATTTAATGATGCACCCCAAGGTCTGAATGAAAGAAGAATAAGCCAAATCCCAAATCAGTAGATGGAAAGAAATAATAAAGACCAAAACAAAGCATAAGGAAATGAAAGAAATTGGTACAAAGAAACAAGAAAATGTAGGTTGTATCTTTAAGAAGATAAACATGATGACAAGCCCTTAAACAAACTAACCAAAAGAAAGAGAGAAAATCCAAATTAACAAAATAGCCTTGCCTTCACTGTTATAGAGGATGGAGCAGAGTCAGCAGGGCCAAAGAAGGAGAGTGAGACGAGGGGAAAGTTAGATAAAGTTGTGTGTGTGTGAAAGATTAAGATTCATGGAGGAGAATAGCTTGGCCTGTTTAAGCAGCTCTGAGAGCCACATTGATCAGTGACACCATCAAATTTCTGAGCAGCCAAGTAGAAAGAATGAGAGATTGTTGTGCAGAAGTAACAGCCAATGCCTTTCCAATCCATCAAGCCCTTCCACCACAGGAAAGGAAATGTTGGACAAAAAAGACTCCTGCTGAAAACAGAGCATTTCCTTTGATCTTAGAAACATTTTCTGCAATTACATAAATTTTTAAAGCTTTATTTATTTTCATTTTTTTTTGTGTGTGTGAGGGGTTTCCCTGCACACATGTCTGTGTAATGTGTGTGTGCCTTGTGACCACAAAAGCCAGAAGTGAGCATCTGATCCCCTGGAACTGAAGGTACAGAGACACCACATAGATGATGGGAATTGAACCTAGGTTCTCTGGAAGAGCAGGCAATGCTATAACTCGTGAGCCATTGCTCCAGCTCCCTGCAATTCTACTTTTTTTCTTTTTTTTTTCTTTTTTACCCTCTGCTGGAATATGCATAGGATCTTGTTGCTACTTCACAAGGACTGTTTCTCCCTGAAAGGTGTGTGTCACACTTTGTGAGCTAAACTTGAGCCTATGTGTTGAGCCAAGGCAACCTTGCAATGGCTTAGAGACATCCGTGAATTCTCAAGCCAGAGTGTGGTTACCATGCAGTTAACTTAGTAGCATAGAGCTACCTCTGCCCTTCAAATCACAATGTCACAGAACACTGTAACATGGGAAAAAAGAGAAAATTAGCTACAGGAATGCTATTAAATGTGTGTCGGGAGAATTTATACTCACCAATAAAGAAGAGAACACTGCTGAAGAGATGAGTTAGCAGTTAAGGGCATCCATTGCTCTTCCAGATGATGAGAGTTCAGTTCTGAGCACATATATCCAAAAGCTCACAGCTGCTTGTAATTCCAATTCTCAGAGATACCACATCTTCTTCTATTCTTAGACATAAACTCATACATAAATATGCACATGCATGTAAAAAGTTATAACAGATCTCTTAAAAGTTTTAAGGAAGAAGGGAACACTATACTAACACTATAAACATTCATGTAGTCTGATGACCCCGGTAGAATCTTAGGTTTGTGAACTTGGTTCCTTGGAATGTCATTTTGAGGAGGGGCAGACACAATCATGTCCACACACTGGCAAAAGGCAGACATGGACAATACGAATAGTGTTTATGGAGACCAGAGAAAAAGAACATATGATGCTACACTACATATCTGGGTTGTTTGTGTCTGTAGAAAACACGTGGAAAGCACTCTACACTTAGGAGGACAATCTTGAAGAAAAAGCCTGGTAAACTTGGGGCTTATTTACTTCTATGTCTCACCCATATACCAAATTGGCTAATGTAGCCACAGATGATTCCCACTTACTGTCCCCATCTCCCATGTATGACAATTATTTAGGGTTGAGATGATGTGAAGGTAGGCAAACACTAAACAGTGATTCAATTAACTTTCAAAAAAGTAGGCCAGCAAAGGATCAGCATCATGCCTGCTGCTCTAACACATGTGTTCCACTTGATCATTTCTGTCACTTACACTTCTTTCCAGGAGGGATGGGCTTTAGGAATTTGAAGCTACAGAAGCACTGTGTAATGGATCTGAATCCCATTCATGTTCCTGGCACAAATTCAATTCTAAAGTTTCTAGCTCACCCTCCATTTCCCTTTCTGACACTCACTAATGCCGGGGTTCTTAAAGTATGACTTCACCAAATCCCCAAAATACATGTAAAGCAATAATCTGTGATGTATAAATGTGTTAAACAGTAAGTATCTACAAGAGACTCATGCCTGCAGCAAAGCTGCTTTCCAAGGAAACAACATGGCTGCTATTTCTTTTGCTCACATCAAATAGTTTCAGATCTAGGTGGGAATGGGAAATCCATAGATACAAATTAGAAAAAGAAGATGAGAAGGAAGGAAGGAAAGAAATGGAAAAGGGGAAGAAAGAAAGAGAGAAAGAAAGAAAGAAAGAAAGAAAGAAAGAAAGAAAGAAAGAAAGAAAGAAAGAAAGATTTAATTTAATGTGCTTGATTAAAAATCAGCAGTGGGGTATTAGCAAGACACAGACCTCAGCCCCAGGACTTCTAAACTCAAACCTGCCTTTGCTACTCACAAGCTCTCTGATGTAGTTGAACTTAAGAGTCTCAGATTCTCCCCAAAATAAATAGGTCCATTGTTAATGTAAAACCAGTTGGTCAATGTGAAGTCCATCTGAGAGCTTGGCTCACATGAAGAACACTGCCCCATTGTCTATGCCCTCCCCTGGATTTTATACAGGATTTGTAGGCTCCCACACTCCCAATTTCAAACCCAATTTGAGAAAACAAAAGCAAAACAAAACAAAACAAAACAAAAAACAAGAAAAAGACCTAGAAATTGAGCACCAGGGAATTTAATCCAGAGCCAATGGGCTTGCTAGGCACCAGACATGATGCCCACATGGTCACACTCAGATCTCAGTTTCCTTTCAAGAATCCTCCAATGGGAGGTTTGCATCTGTAGGTAGACGTGCAGATGGAGCTGAAGGTTTGTCCCATCCTGTCTCTGAAAGATAAGACAAAAAAAAAGGCTAACTGTGCTTAATTGTATAGGTAATTCTCGACAGTAAAGACAAGCGAAGTTCCTACATGTTTCAGAGTGTAAAGGGATGGAAGAATCGGGGAGATCAGATAGGAGTCCATGGATCTGGGTGAGATGCAGAGCAAAGGTTCATCCACCATGTGCCTGTCATTTAAAGGGAAATGCTCAACCAACTTAGCTCAGAGCAGGGCCTCTTTCACCTGACTTCTGCCTGTTCTGTTCTTACAGCTCCCTTGGTATCTCAGTACTCACACAATTGCTGGTTCCACCGTTTCCTGTGTGTGTCACCCTTTCTGCTTTCCATCCTCTGCTCACAGTTAGTTCTATGCACCTGGATATCCACCCATGTCCCATGTCTGTATCCACTCATCATTTCTTATCTAACGAATTCCTCTCCATCCCTTCCCCGTCACTCAGATTTTAAAAGTGCCTTGGAGTCAAGAAATGGCTCAGAAGATTAAGGGACGTGTCATTCAAGCCTGGTCATCTGTATTTGATCTCCAGAATCTAAGAAAGGTGGAAGATGAATATTGACCCCACAACATTGTCTGCTGATTGTCGGATGTACCCTGGAACATATGTGCTCAACAACAATATAATAATAATAATCATTATTATTATTATTAATTACACAATAATAATAATAATGATAATAATTATAACCTATCCATTTCCTATTTTTTACTTCACAGTCAAAACTAGTTTAAAATTAATCTGATAAAATTATGATTTATTCATAACAGCAGTACAATACAAGGAGCCAACATGTATTAAGAGCTGACATTGGGTGTTATATTAAGTATTTCCTTTGGTGATTTTTGTGTTTGACAGTTTTCTTTAGAAAGGAAAAAGTTTCATGTATCTCAGTCTGGTATCAGTATGGATTACCTTATATTTCTGATCTTCCTGCTTCTACCTCTCAAGTTTTGAGATAATGGGCATGCCTGGTTATTATAGCACTGGAGTGGAATGTAGGATTTGATGGATGCTTGGCAAACACTCTAGCAACTGAGATACATTCCCTGCCTCATACGCTAAATATTTGTACACACATAATTTAATGGATTCCCCAAACTTACCTACAGTTTAAGAGTGTATTTTATGTCTATACTGGGCTAACTAAGGCTTGGAAATGTTTTTCCATCCAAGGTCATAGAAGTATGATCCCTAACTAGACCATAGCAACCATATACTCTGGGATTAGGGGAACTTGTTCCTGACTCCCATCTAGACCTCTTTCTTACTAATGAGTTAAACAATTGCTCAGAAGTACCATGGAATCCTTACTCAGGCACTTGACTAAACACCTTTATTATCCAAGAATGTTGAATAGAAGTGAGGCAACTGGAGATGAACCTTGTGAATTTCTAAGACATTTCTTGTTGAAACCAGCCACTTGACCATACTACACATAATACTGCTTCCCCACATTTACTTCTGTGAGACCCAGACAACTGGTATGTTTTGTTTTGTTTTGTTTTGCATTGTTTATGTTATGAAATTAGTCTTGTACTGAGCAGCAAAATTAGCTAGTTCCCAGTTTGTCAAAATATAGATTTTGTGACGCTTGCTTTTCTTAAACTATTTTATTCCTGCCAAAAATGGAAACAAGTTTATCTATACAAAAAAGGGGGGGAAGTGGCATAAATATTGAGATCTCTAATAAACAGTTCTGCATGTGCTTGTTGCTCTATTAGAATGATCAGGGGACCAACCAGGCTGGAAGAAGGCATGCAGGAGTCCATCATGATGGGTTTCCACACAGTTCAATGCTGACAAGGGGAGTACAGGGAGGCATCTCTAAGGGCAGGCTCCACTCAGCTGTAAGACATCCTTTCTGTGCTCCAATTTACGTAGATAAGGAATAAGTAAATTAATCTTCATTATCAAGCCACTAGATAGCAAGAGTCAAGCCTGCACCTCCACTCCCCTGGTGCAGGAAGGGAACCGCCTCCTTCTCAGAGCATGGGCTTTCTTACAGAGCCAGGTGCACCCCTGACAGGTTTGGCAGGGAGAATGATTTTCAGCCTGCGGGTTGCTTCTGCTTACATTTGCTCACGGCTCTTGACGAGGGGCAACTGCGATTAGACAAATCGCATTGTCTATAATCTGGTCCCCTTCCCCTTAGCCATGATTCATCCTGACAAGGAAAGTTTAAAAGCAACAGGTAAAATATGATAAACAGCATCCATCATTGTATAGGGGATCCAGGCTAAAAGCTTTCTGTCATTGCTAATAATACTGTTTAGTTTTTCTGCTTCCCCTAGGATTGCATTAGTGCCAAATGGGACCAACTGGGAGTGGTGGACCTTCAGAAATGACTACCCATGTGATTTTGTGCTGTAACAGAAACTATTCTCCCTACTGCCTTCGTCTTTGAAGCTGCCATGGGTCTGAATAGAGGATGGGTGTACTGTGAAACTGACAGATACAGCAAAGACTCCGTTAGTCAGTTTTTGTATCTGACTTATTTTACCTAAGCAGTGCTTGGTGTTGTTCCTGAGAGCTAACCCAAGTCTCCGTGGCACCTGTTCTCGTATGGAGTGTTCCCGTGCGTCACAAGACTGACTTTAATTTTCCCTTAGGAGGTTGATTTCTTCTTTCACCTCACTCTATGTTTCAGATACTATGGAAATAATATTCCACCTGGATGTATAGAAGCTCACTTCTAAACCTAACAGTGTGGTTTTACAAAGCAGCAGCGTTTACAGCCACCCTTAGACAGAGAATTCTATAGCACATGAAGTTTCTGTCACCAATAAGAAAGGACTTTGCAGGTTATTTCCTGAGGCTTTGCTATCAATCTGCTGAGCATATGGGCTGCCCATTTTCATTTCTTCATTGAGCAAAATATCCCTTATCATCACCAACAAGCATTTCTATTCTACAGGGTTCCTTTTAATCACCACTTTTGCATACAAGTTACTTTGCTTGCAAAACAATTAACACATAGTTACTTGGTCCTATGGAGTGAAGAAATCAGTGAGATTTCAGTGGCCAGGAGTCAGTGCCTTGTCCATCCTGAAGTAATTACGGAAGGTCTGATCCCACCCCACATCTAAGGACATTTTCCAACAACCAGCCTAGGCTTGCAGAGGGGTTCAGAGAGAAGTTTCTGGGAATGGCAAAACAAATGACTCGAAATCAAATTGGATTACAAGCTAATGGCCTATGATCTGCTCAAGACAGCTTTCCCAATTATTCTCTTTCTCTCTGTCTCTGTCTCTGTCTTTCTCTCTGTCATCTTACATGTATGTACACATATTCGTTCAGATAACTGTGTGTGTGTGTGTGTGTGTGTGTGTGTGTGTGTGTGTGTGTGTGTATTCAGTGTCCCCTCCAAAACCATGCTACTCTTTGTGCTGAGGCCTGACCATGTACCTTGTCCCTCTAGATCCTCATAAGAGATCCATGTAGGAAACTCCATATTTTTTATGCAAAGACGTATTGCCAGAAGAGAGGCAGCAGTAACCAGCTGGAAGCTTGTCTGAGATTCAGAAGAGAAAGAAGCTATCCTTCAAAATAAGAACTGCCAGCATGATGAGGTGGAAGAAATCAGTGTAAAATAAAATCACAGTGAGCAGCAGTCAGGATCTTTAGCCAGTCTGTTCAGGGCATCTCCTGGGCATACTTAACTGCACTTCAAACTTGGTCAGGGACTTGGAAACTCATGCATTCCACAAAATAGTGTGAAGGCTAGGAGATTTTTGAAAAGTGCACTGGCCTTGAGGGTTTTGATGTCACAAGAGAGTTAATGATGCTCTCAGAAAGCCAGTTCAATTCTGAGAAAGCCAGAAAGTTCTTGCTGAACTGGATTAGTTACCGAATGTGAACTGTCAGAATGAGACTCCACACCTGGTATTCTCTCTTTCCTGTACACACACACACATACACACACACACACACACACACACACACACACACACACACACACACACACACACTCGTCTTTGAGGCTATGGTATAAGACAGCACTCATTCAAAGACACCATCCTGGACTTCCACCCATGAGAATTTTTCCCCTATAAATTACTCACCTTAAATATTCTTCTAAAACCAGAGGAAATGGAGCAGTACTTTCAAATCAAATACACCTTATCTTGTAATTAAATGAAGATAATAAAGGACATCATTTTTCAAAGTAATGTTATTGAGAAATAAACCATGATGATGTGATTACATAAGGAACTTTGAGTCTGGCTCTGTCACCCAAAGTGTGTTATGACCCTAGTGACATTATATGTTCTAAAGTGCAGAGTAGCCACAGTGAAATATTGTGTGTGTGTGTGTCTGAATCATTGACTGAACCACAATTTTGGTTCTCCTGTGTGAAACAGAGATGTCTGTTACTGACCTCTTCTAACTTCACTTAACATTATTCTAGTTACAACGTCTATGTTTTTAGTAGAAGGAGAGATAAAAGTTGGACTCTAGACATTTTTCAGATCACAACTCTGACTCTCTGGTTCTAGGCAAGACAAAACAGCTCGTTGAGTTAAACTGAGTTCTAGGCCCTGGATTAGGGAGCAAGACTACACATAGTTTATATAGACCACAGAGGCTATCCACATTCTGCAGCACTGTCCTGGCCTTCCAGAGCTCTGGAATTTGTCTCATGGGAGCACACACTGCTGTTTTCATGTTAGTTACCTACCATTGAGCAAGTCTAGAGTTTCAGACTCACAGAGTGTTTTTCTGTGTGTGTACTTCCATACAAGTAAGAAACAAATGTCAAACCCTTTGAAGGGGGAATTTTCAGAAAGTAGCTGAAATAAGCAGTTGTCCACCTTTTGTTCCTTATCTATGTAGAAACACTGAGGAATTTCTTGTTAAGTTGACAATAAAAGAGTTTCCCGATCAATTTTGTTTGTTTGTTCAGTGTGAAGATGTCAGTCTGTATTGTAGATTGGTCCTATACTTAACTGTCACCCCACTGTCTTAATCTCCTGAGTTTACATACCTAACTCAAGAGTTTGAATCCTTTTGAGTTTTTGCTGTTTGGGTTAGAAAACTGGGGCTGTGTAGAAGGTAAGGAATAACCCAGGAATGGTGGTTGGGCTGCACAAGGACAGAAGAAGCAGATCATTTCTTGTTGTCAAGATCCCTATTACAGATTCCCAGGCAGCTGCCAGGCTTCATGCTGTGAGCATTGGAGAGATTCAGTGGCTGCTGAGGCTATAGCTCTTGACAACCCATACTGACAACTACTGCTTGTTTGGGGATTGGTCATTTTGGAGGTATACCACATCCTCGCTTCCAGTGCTTCATGGATTCCTCCTCGTTGGCCTCTTTCCAGCCTGGTGCTCAGTACTCTGGTTCCAGCCACGTGTCTGCATTTGATAACACTGTCGGGTCCAAGGGTAAGTCAGAGAAGTGAAATGTTTTGCTTGCTTTGACATTAGGCTCGTGCAATGCTCAAGAAACCATGTCAGAAACAGTATGTGTAATTTAGGATCTCTGAGGTTTTCACAACGTCATTCAATCCTCACACAAATATGAAGTAAAGTCAGTGGCCTGTTGACATTCATGCTCTTTAAGGAAGTCACCCCTTGTCTGTCACAGCAATGACTCAAGGAAGTAAAAGCCTCTTAGAGAGACAATGCATGGATGGGGTTTTACCCCAGCCGATGGGACCTCAGGTTGCTCCTATGACAGTCATTAAGATTTTCTTGTAGGCCATTTCCTTCTAAAATGTCAACTGTGTTTGACTGTAAACATGAAGATGACTTTCTTGTAGCTCAGTGTCCTTTATGCCAACTACACATAAAGTCTGTGTCCATCAACTTCTATCAACACATCAGTTATCAGACAGGGAGCAAGGAGTGTTGTGAAGTTTCCCTGTAGCTTCTCAGTGGGATGGACCATGAGACACCTTAGAAATCCACTGATGAACAGAGTGGATGTTTAACTGGTTGCCCAGAGGGTTGGCAGAGGGTCCTTGAAGATGACAATGAGTTTGCCCTGAAATTGAGAATAGATTTATTAAATTTGAGAAAAACCATGTAACTCTGTTGGGGGTTTGGGGAGGGGGCAGAGAATGAAGAGTCACAGGTGTAGGAACCTATAGATTTTAGAGGAACAAAAAGCTTTGTGACTACAACCAAGGCTTCTTTGCAAGCAGAGGAAGAAATGGGTGTGATGGATACAGAAAAGGAATTTGAAGCCTGTTTTATACACTCTTAGAAAGACCTCTGTCCCCATCTGAGGGCTGAAGTGGTCGACTCCTAAAGGTATGGTAAAGACTGACAATAGGAATTTTATTTTGAAGGAATTCTTAAGCAGGCTTGCATGGGATTTTAGCATCTGCCTTTGTCAGCAGATGTTGGTTGATGTAAGTGAACATTTCTAAGAATTTATTGAACAGCTTCCAGACAATGGTCTAACTGAGGCAGATAGCCATTGGAGAAACTAACCCCACTATCTCCTGAGTTGTTCAAAATATTTAATATTCTCTTATTTTCTACTGTTTTGAGACATACTTACGTGCATGTATTGCTTATTTTGTAAATATTGGCATCTGACATATTGGTTATAGAATCTGCTTACGATAAAACAGTGCCACAAGTGTTGTGGGTAACACTTTATTACCAGTCATTTTGCATATGAGCCACAGTGTAAATAAAAATGTTGCAAGCCTTTCTGCCTAATTGATTATGCACACTTAATAGTTTACATTGTTGGTTTAGTTTTCAAATAAATTGTACAGGCTTCAAGTATAAGTTTATAGTTGTTCAGAGCAGGATCTGTAAGCCCACAAAGATGCATGTGGATTTGAAGGGTAGAGGACAAATTTAGGTGTCATTCCTCATCCTGCCTGTTTTTTTTTTTTTTTAAGACAGTTTCTGGGAAGCCTGGAACTCACAAATAGGCTAAATTGGCAGGCCGATGAATGAGCTACAGAAATATATATCTATCTCTTCCTCCTCAGGGTTGGGATGCTGTCTGAACAACATCACACCTGGATTTTTCTTCTCTCCTTCCTTTCTCTCTTTAATGTGGACCATATTCAGGTTCCTATCATTTCAAAGCAAGCTCTTTACTAACTGAGCCATCTCTAGCTTCCCTAATATGCAAATGAAAACAAGCTCTCCTCGTGTGGCACATCCCCTTACACTTCTCTGTCCATGGATGTGGTCAAGCCCACCAAGGATACCCATCTTTGTCCACACTTGTACCTACGCATACCATTTTAATATTTTCATCTCCATTTGCGTTATGCATGCAGAGTGATATCTATAGTGCCAGAGGAGTAGATAAAGAAGCAGACTGAGACATTTTTCTAAAAATGGGGTTATGGTACATTATTTTTATAAAAATATTAAATTATTTCCATTTTAACCTAACACCACTAAGGCAATTCATGGTATGGGCTACTCTCTCTCCCAATTTTTTCATTCCAACATATGCCTACAGAACAGACTTTCAGTGTTCTAAACGTGCTTGTGTGAAACCGTCAGTGGTTGCCACCATCACGTTTCAATTTAAATCTTTGTCTCAATTTTACACAGGGTGGGTTTCCCATGTAGCGAACCTAATGAAGGAAACAGCATTAAGTCACACCCCTTCCTTGACGCCTGAGGTTGAAGTTATATTTAGTTTGCCCTATGTCAAAGTTAAGTTCAGTAAAGTTTTTTTTTTTTCCCCAAAATGCCTCATTCCGGCCATTTCCTTGTTGACTTCCATCTTTACTCATTATGCTGTGTGGACATTCCTTACCCATATGGTGCTCTCGCATGTGGACCCCACTCTCAGTGTGGGGGAGGAGCCTGGGTCTCCTCCCACAATCTCATAGAGAGTAGTTACTCTGTCCTTGAGTAGTGTTGAGGAGCATTCTGTGGGTCATTGTGTCTTTATGGATAAGTTAAATTTATTAAGCAGAATTTTTTTCTAAAGAGAACATATGGGGCTCCCTTTGCACCCTTCATCTTTAAGGGGTGTTCTTTTTATAGTAAGAACATTTTTTCCCTTGTTGGGCATGTAGTATTCCTGGCTCACTCTTTCTTCCTCTAAGAAATTAGTAGAAATGACTGCATCACCAGACTGCTGGCATCCAGGCGCATTGCTAGAAACAAACGTGAAGCAAGACTAATTTCACCACTCTTAGAGAGCAAGAGTTTCCTGCTCAGAGCACTAAAATAATTTTCTTGCCTCTTCTCCTCCATCCTTCCCTCTTTCCTCCTGTTCTTTCTTCTTTTCTACTTTCTGAATGTCAAGTGCACACACCCAGATTGTTGATTAATCACTGAGGTTCGCAAGATCACAGGGGTCCACACACAGACCATGTCATTTATTTGCCAAATTATTTATTTAGAGTCTTTTCATAAGTATGCAGAAGCTTGCCATGAAAAACAGATGCCAGGATCTGCAACACAAGCCAGGTCCCACCATTCCATCTCCTGCTCCTGCGCTTCGGGGACCCTGTGGAGGCAGCACTCAAGCATCATGCTCCCTGTTCTTGGGCAGACTGGCTGGCAGGATTTGAATACGTAAATACTTTCATGTGTTTTTATCTTAGCGATCCTAACTTCACAATATATGTCATGCACAGCCTTTCAGGATTACTGTGTCTGCTTAAAATGGCTTTGCTAAGGTTTAGCTCTGTGTCTATGTCTCAATGATATTTAACTCAGTTTGAGTGGTACAAAATGTATTGGGGTTCACCTGTCTTCTTCTTCAAGATTGTTGCCAGGGCATAGCTTGGTGATAGAGTGATGGCTGGCATAATGAAAACTCAAGTCAGTATATGTATGTGTATACATATACATATATATATATATACATACATATATGTATGTATATATATATATATATATATATATATATATGCAAGATATATATTTTTTTCCAGAGTTTTACATTATTAGAGTCCTGGTGCCAATATACTCCTGTGATTTCTTTAAATCATAATAGAATGGGCAAAAAATTTCTACATCTCTTGACTTAATGTTTTTTTGACCACTACAGATTTGTCTTCTGTATTTGCATACTTGTTCAATTTCTTTCTTCCTCTATCAGACCCTTCTTTATTGTTCTGTTGAGTTTATACCTTTCTTACTGGTTTTAGAATTTTTGTACAAGCTCTGAATTATTAATTTTTTTGTCCACCGCAATTATAAAAATCTTCCCTCCATGTTGAAACTCAGTTATTCAGCTGTGTGTATCACTCTGAAAGTTCTTATTTGGGGTGGGGGGGGGGAGGTTAGGCTTAGCAAGATGTAGCAAGAAACATAAAATCAAGGAGGAAAAACTAGTTTGTAAGAACAGACTTAAATGAGTAAGAGAAATAGAAATCAAGGCCTTGCAGTGTAAACAATCCAAAGCTTTTACCCTCTTTTCTCTAGAACTAATAAGAAATCTACAGTGAGGCAGTCAGTGGGAGAGACAGGCTCACTGGATGGTGGCGCCTGAGAAGCCCTTGACTCTGTACACTGGAGTCCATGACAGTAGATGGTAGGGCTGATGGTGAGGTTTGAGAAACAGCAGCATCCAGAGGTGACTAGTATATGAGCTCCAGCCAAGAAATGGAGGTCTGATCATCCCTTTCTCTGCCTTGCTATGTTGATCCTCAGTACCTTGGATGGTGCTCATGTGCACTATACCGGGCTTACAGAATGAAGTATCAATCTCACCAGGAGCAGACACACCCACCGTAACATTTAGCCAGAGTTCTAGACATCCATTACCTATGCTGATACATAAAGTTAACCATTACAAACATTAAGTAACCTGTTTTGTTTTGGGGCTTAGTTTTGTTTTGCTTTGTTTTGTTGAGATAAGGTCTCTTGTAAATTGAGGCTAGCCTCAAACTCTCTGTGTAGCTAACTGGTTGACAATGTCTGATGCTTTAGCACCTTCCAAGTATTGGAGTTACAGGTGATTGTTGTCCCAACTAGCATCTCCAGCGCTGGAGGCTGAGCCAGGGTGCACACTTCACTCACTGAGATATATTTTCAGCCCACGTTCGGTAATTATTTTTTCCCTTTTTTGTAGTCTTTTCTCATACAATGCATCCTGATTAGAGTTTCCCCTTCTCCACTCCTTCCAGACACCCCTACCTCCCCTCTTCCCTAGATGCACACCTCCTCCGTTTACCTTCAGAAAGAAGCAGGCCTCCCAGTGATATCAACTAAACATGGAATAATAAGATGTAATAAGACTAGGCACAAACCCTCATATGAAGACTAGATGAGACAACTTAGTAGGAGAAAAGGGACTCCAAGAGTAGGCAAAAGATTCAGAGACAACTCCCACTCCCACTGTTGGGAGTCTCACAGAACAGCAAGCCACACCACAATAACATGTGCAGAGAACCTAGTATAGGTCCATGCAGGCTCTGTTATTGCTGCTTAGGTCCCTGAGCCCTGATGAGCCCTGCTAAGTTGATTCTGTGGGCCATGTTCTCTTCGACGCCTCTGACTCTTACAATCTTTCCTCCCTCTCTTCTGCTGGATTCCCCTGGCTCTATCTAATGTTTGACTATGGCTCTCTACATCTACTCTCGTAAGCTGCTGGCAGAAACCTCTCTGATGATGACTGGGCTAGGCACTGATCTGTGAGTATGGCAGGATATCATTAGGACTCTTAATATAGCTTTGAAATACAAATACCCAGTCCCATGAACACTAAATTTTAAGTAGAAGAGACTAGTCTGTCCCCTCATGTGATATCAGATTAAAGATTAGGGACAAAGTGACCTGGAGAGAGGTATCTGAAGGGACATATAAGAGTGGCAGTGTGGAGGAAGTTCTGTATCTCACATTAATGTCTTCCAGAAAATACCTTGTAAGACCAAATCGGCTAAAGGCCCTTTCCAACGAACATAGTTAGTCAAGCCTCCAGTGCCCTCATCAGCTCTTTCACATGGGTACATGGACAGAGGGACCGTTAGGGAACCCATAGTGCTCTAAAGGCTTTGCAACATAGGATATCTGTCACAGAACAATCAAGACATAGGTTAGAACAATTTCGGGCAGACTCTTAAACAGGTGACATTGGATTATGAAGCCTTGTGTAATCTGGCTAGGCATGAGGCTTGCTTGAATTACTGACAAGCCAGGACTGTATGCTATAGCCATCAGCATTGTTGATATACACAGAGCACTTTGGAGTTCTTCAGGATTGATAACAGACAAATGCTTTTATACAACATGCATAAGGAGCATATACCATTATATAGAACATATATAGATTCATGCATGCCTCCGTGTAGCAAGCATGTAGATCTGTGTATACCTCTATATTGCACACATGTAGATTCCTAAATGCCTTCTTATAGCATGGATATAGATCCAAGTGTGCCTTTAGACAGCATGCAATAGAGCTGTGCGTGCCTTTGCATAGTATGCATGTCTGTCCACAGCAAAAAGGTGTCACCACTACAGAAGTTAGCTCTTGGCAAAAATTTTGACACCTTCCAAAGGGACACAGGATTGCTTCTTGGTTTCTTTCTTCACAAGGTATTAATTAGCCCCTGGGGATCTAAACCATGAAGTGGCTTACAGCTTAGGGAAGTAGTGCTTTGACTCTTCCTGTTGGCTAGAGCACTGATAAATGCTTTTAATTAGTCTTATGGCTCTCTTATTGAAATATATGTCACTGATACTAAGTACCAATTGTCAGAGAGCCTCCAGTTCTCAATGGAAGGCTACTATGGCACTGAGTGAAGACAAAGCTGCTTAGCCTACCATGCCAAGCCCTCGACTTCCTGCTAATCCCTCTAGCATCCTCCCTGGGAGATTGACTTCACTTCCATTTCACTGTGCTGGCGCAGTAACAAGTCTTAGGCCATGTAGTCCCCATGATATTAGTAGTTCTTAACCTTCCTAATGCTGCGACCCTTTAATAGAGTTCCTCATGTTGTTGTGACCCCCACCCCCAGGCAACCATAACATTTATTTTCATTGCTACCTCATAACTATAAATTTGCTACTGTTATGAATCAGAATGTAAATATCTGTGATTCCAATGGTCTTAAGCAAGCCCTGCAAAAGGGTCATGAGAGCCCCTCCAAAGGAGTCACAACTCAAAGGTTGAGAATTGCTTCTCTTAAGCTTTAGAAACACATTTCCCCAACACCCCTTCCAGAAGGATGCCTAGTGTCTATCCCTCACCAGAGAATTCCGGAGCTCATAGACGATAGTGACATCGCCTTAAGCCTTAGGGAGGCTTACCCCTCATCTGCCCACAGCAAGGCCATGAGAGTATGCTAAAGAACCTACCACTGCCTTTTCTGCCAGTCCCCCCATGCAGCCTTGATATCAAGGAAAAGAGGATCCTAGGAGTTAGATAGGAAGTTGAGCTAGAACCCAGGACTGTGGTTAATTTGGACTATTCAGCAGTGTCTTAGAAATCTTTCTCTGTTGTGGAGAAAGAGGAACATTACTTCATTGCTGGTGGGATTGCAAACTGATACAACCACTCTGGA
>NW_022196912.1:42736808-42739141 GCF_008632895.1 Mastomys coucha
AAAAAAAAAAAAAAGAAAAAGAAATCTTTCTCTGTCTCCACTTTAGACCAGGGTGTTTATTCTTACTTTTGAGGAGTTTAGAGTAAACCAGTGGTTGGAGTAAACCCAGTATACATTTCAACAAATGCAGATTAGCCTTTGACACATATTGTGGGGAGGTCAGCAAGTGTCCCAGGCTCTCTTTTCAAGCCTTGTTTCCTCTGAAAAATGGAAACCGTACTGTGGTGAATTTCACACAACTGTCTTTTGATAAAAGTTTGTGTCTGGTGTGATGCACACCTGTGATCTTAACACTCAGGAGCTCCTAAGAGTCAAATTCAGAGCCATCCTCAGTGTCATAGTGAGGAGGAAAAGCAAGAAGGTGGAATAAGAGAATTAGGAAAACATTCCCATGAAGAAAAGATAAATGTATAGATGTAAACATTGACTTGACATAACAACAATAATAATTAGTTGTTGTTTATATAACAAAATTAGTTAAGCATCTGACAGCTCAGTTTCTGCGTTTCTCTTTTTATGATGCTTCTCATGGATATGTACTAAGAATCATGCTTGTACTTAACATTTTAAATGGTATTAGATTACACTTTGAAATTAATAGCGTAGTCTTAAAAATGAAAGGAAGGCTGGCAGGCAGGTGGGCTGTAGTTCAATTGGTAGACTTCTTGCCCAGCAAGCACACTTCTCTGAGTTCCAGCCCCAGCATGCACAAACTGGTATTTTGGTACACACCTATTATCCTGGCCCTGGAAAGGTAGAAACAAGTATGTCAGGAGTTAAAGGTCATCCTTGGATACAGAGCAACATGGAGGCTAGCCTGGGTTACATAAAACTCTGTCTAGAAAGCAATGAAATAAGAAAGAAAAAAAAAGAGAAGTTGGACGAGAGAAGTGGGGAGAGAATGGGGGAGTGAGATGGAGGAAAGACCATAGTTTCTAGAAAGACTTGAACTCTAATTCTACCTTTCTGGATTGCAGTTTGGGGGTCATTGAAACATTTTTTTGCAGTATCATCTTTAGAGAGATTAAGCTCCTGTGCTTATGCTGGAAGAGTAAGTGACCGATACCAGGAGTTCACTTGCATGGGTCACATTACACACACACACACACGCGCACGCACACACACACACACACACACACACACACACACACACACACACACGGCATCAGTCATGCTTAGCCTTCTATTTGTTTCCACTGTGTCTTGTTTCAGAACCTTGCTCCAGCCGTGGAACTCCCACTACATGTGTCTTTGTTACCTTTATTTACACACTCCCAACCCTTCATCATCCCAGCCCAAACTTTTCAGAAGGCTCTTATGTAATAGTCACCAGCCTGAGTTCACTTTCCTATTGGCACATCTGTATCCTGCGTATAGGCAATTTATAGCAAGTGGGACTTAACTCAGGGCTCTCAAGTCTCAGAAGTCACAGAGGTCTATTTGACATCTCATTGTGCTGCGACTAGACAAAAAGTGCCCTGTGACAAGACAGAACAGGCACACGGCATTTACTTTGAAACAAGATCTCCTGGGTCCTAAACTTGTCTAGGTAGCTAGGAATAGCCCTGGAATTTTGATCCTCCTGCTCGAACTTCCTGGGTTCTGGGATTATGGGTTTACTGGGGCTCAAACTCAGGCTTTCCTATAAGAGAGGTGAATAGTCTACTGACTGAGCCACATGTCCAACCCCACTGCTCTTCTTAAAAGCCACAGATGGGGTCATGTTCACTACCTCCAGGACCTCATATAAACCCCATTTCCTCCCAGTAGTACCTCTCTAAATATCTTGAACATTTGATGGTGGGGTGTGATAACAACACATAATCTTTGGGGATATACCTTGAAACCATTACCTTTCTCTGCTTTTAGTTTCCCTGAAACATAAAAGGCATTTGCATGAAACTCCTGCCTGCAGTGGAGAGAAACATTTCATAAATCTCAGTTCTCGGAACTTCCCATTTCCTTTTGGTGCAAGCTCCCATCTTGACTCTTGCTGGGAGTCCATAGGCGCAGAGGTGGAGATCTTATTTTCACATATAACCCTTCGATGAGGAAAGGGCTGAGAGAAGGTTACCCAGTGAGGAATGGGAACTAGAAATTAACATTGAAGGCTTTATTTGATTCGGGGTTTTGTTTGCACTTGACTTGTCCACCTGGTCAGGACACATTTTGAAATGGGAACTTTACTAGAAAGAAATACAGTTTATCACAGAGAAATTCTTGCTCACCTTCATTCTCCACAAAGCTTGCCCCAAGCTGTGATCCCTCTGTAGGCAATCTCATGTTGATACATACACAGGAAAGTAAGTACCACACGGGGGGGGGGGGGGGGG
>NW_022196912.1:42739190-42742995 GCF_008632895.1 Mastomys coucha
AAGCAGGGGGGAAGGAAAGCTAGAGAGATTTCATTCCCTGGGGAAGCTGGCAGGATGCTGATCTGGGTAAACATTAAACCTCTTTTTTTTCCATTATTATTTGAGGAAATGTCGCCAAGGAAAACCCCCCCTCCTCCGGACTGATTCATGTTTTTACTCTGCTGTTTTGTACTTTATGCCTTTTATTTTTATTATTTTATCCTCATTTTATACGTTGGAGATCAGATTGCAGCAACAATAAGAAAATCTATTTATTTGATCCTGGAGGCAAAATTCTGAATATATTTTCTTCCTTAGCAGACCCTAACCATATTGGTTCTTCCCAGTACTGGTTTGATTAGATTTCTTGGAAGGAAGCAGCAAAGATCTGCTGAATTATGTCTCTAAACTCAGGAGCAGACAGAGCAGTCATGTGCTTACAGAGGATGTATGCATGCAAAGACTCCATTTAATACACTTCCTGAGACCACCTCAAACCACATTCGAAACGACAAGTCCAACAGAAAGCTCTGGAATATCTTAACCACTTGTTTGTATCTCTAGAACATATCAAATACTAGCAGGGCGTAAGTCCGGACAGACTCACATGTGCCTACTTTTATCAGTCTCCCCAGAAAACCTTCAACTGGAATGTCCCCGACTCACAGAGCTCAAGGATGAGTGTGCTCTTCCCCAGTCACAGCTATGCCATACAGTCTCATACGACACTGGGCTTGGGGATTTTGGATCTCTGAGATTGTTTGGGATCTTGTTTGTTTGTTTGTTTTGCTACACAATCCAAAAGTCGTCATATTGGAAATCTTTCTGGGACTCCTTGAAGATTTGACCTAATTTAAAAAAAGAAGATTTCCTTTTGTGTGAATTTCTAAATACACATGTGGTGGTTAATATTGATCAGCAACCTTATGGATGTCCTATGGCCTACTTGACAAACATCTCAGCCTCTGAAAGAATTCCTAGGCTGAATCAGCAGTGATTGAAAAACCCAATTCACATAAGCACCTATGGGCTGGGGTACCAGCATCCCCTTTTCTCTGCTTCTGGAATATGAATGCAACATGATCAGCTTCTTCACGATCAGCTTCTTCCTGCTGCCTCTCCTGCACCTCCCCTCCACCTCCATGATGAACTGCATCCTCAAACCGTGAGGCAAAGTAAGTCCTTCCCTCCTTGGTTCCTAAGTTACTTTCAGACATTTTTTGTTAGAGCACTGAAAACAACAACCTAACAAGGTCTTCAAGCATATACTTAACAACCTAACAAGCATATACTTCAAGGTCTTCTTTGAGCATACTCTGTTTAAGTGGATTACCATAAAGCTGTTGGCATCACTAAGGCCATCTACTGTTTCCCAGTGCCAACATACCAAATGTCTCAACTTTCACCAGCCTCTTCAGTAATTGGCCTTAGCCTATCTTGGGCTGGATGACTGTGGAGGGATGTGAGGAGGTAGGAGAAATGGGGTGCTCTAACATGGACACGTGTAACTCAGTGGGCTAAAAGAGGCCCAGACTTCTGCTAAGCCATTTGACTTCCTTTCTTTCAACTCTGAAGATGTTTGCTATGGAAAGGGAATCAGGTGAAACTAGAGATGTTGAAGGGGCTTATGTCTTTCCTATGGGTTCATTATGAGGATCTCCTATCAAAAGTCTTTCCCATCACCTCATGCACAGAAGAGCTCAGAGATCTTTCTGCAGGAAACTGTACTGGATCTCTGCTGGCCAATGCTACGAACCATTTGCCATCTTACTCATGGAAGACTGATCAGAGAATATCAGGAGACAGGCAGCAAAAGAGGGAGCTTCACTGAGCAGAACACATAGACCCTTCCCTTGAGGAGCAACCATCTGAGCTCCTCTTTAGCAGAGAACCTCTTTAGCTGCCACCTTTAATGTGCTGCCTTCTCCCAAGGACCCTTTTACTCCCTTAGAATCCATCATGGTACACACAAGTGGTCTCCCACCACAACCTAACTGTCTTAGCTATGAATCCAGCAGGATCCTGCCATTTCTCACCAACCCTACTTTAACATAACTCTCAGAACATTTGGGGTACAGTAGGACTGGCCTTAGGGGCCATCTGAATGAGACAGTAGGATACTGAGCATGAGGAAGCCTCGAACACCTGGTCAGAGACAGACTCCACAGCTCCCCTCTTTCTCTGTCTCTTCACAATGTCTACATTGATCCTTTGCAGATTTTTCTCTCTATTATATCCCAAATTGCAGTACTATGCATCTGTTTGAGATACTGCTACTGTAAGAGAATTCCTTAGGTCAAAAATAAGCTAATGAAGATAAATCAATTAATTAAAACGTAATCATGATCTGCTTTGTCAGTATGTTGGCCCTCTAAGGACACTGGAATTTTAGTCAAAGAAATGGAGCTCTGTGATGGTTGTGCAGCTGCCCGGGGAGGAACAGGATGTCTCAGAACAGCATCAGTAGTTGTCCTGACCCATTGTTTCTGCTTGGTGTTCTGTTCTGTTCTGTTTTTGGTTTCCCCCTCTGCTGGTTTCTGTAATTCATTTATTTTGTATTTTCTGCCTGTGTCTACCTGTTTCCCCATGGGTTTAGGTTTATGCTGAGCCCAACACCCTGTCCTCTATCAGATTCTGCTGTTCCTGTAACAGACACTACCTCTGAAAGGATGTATGAAAATCTCTTTTGCTACCTAATGTGACATTCTGAACAGGAGGAAGACTCAGAGGAGGCAGGAGACCCTTCTAGATGAGCTGCTGCTTGGCTTGTTCCTAGGATGTCAGGCAAGACACCTGTTACTGCACACATCATCATTTGCCACATGGCTTACTCCATAGTCCTTCTGAGATCCATTCCATAAATCTAGACCAATATGCCCACTCTCCTAGGATGGCACAACTTTCCCACACTGTACTGGAAGGTTTGGGGTCCCACTTCTGTGCAACATTGTAGTGTGGGCTCTGGGACACTTTTTTTATCTTTGCAAAGTCTTCCTCACACTGGGAAGAACCTGTTGTCCATGCCCTCAGCCAGAGGCTCTCAGCTCCCCTGTGCTACAGACCACGAAAGGAACTAATGAATCCCAGGAGTAAGAAGGAGAGGCAGCAGAGGTCAAGGCAACTCTGGATAGTCCACTATGCTTCCCCAAAGCCTCATGTCCACTGGGGTCCATTGACTTGTCCTTTCTCTATTTCTCAGCCCACACTTGTATGCCCACATTTTCTGAGGTTACCTGGAAGTGATTCCTTTCTCTGGATCCCATTCATTGTGTCACTTTTGAGCAAGCCCTGGGAAGAGACGCCTATTCTGTGAGTTTCCAGCTTATGAAGTGTGCATATATTGGTGAACTACATGTGGAGATGAAACATTCTAGACTGATTCATGTTTCACAGTTCTGTGCAAACTAAATTTCCAATATATGCAGTTTTAAATAATAAAATTAAAAGTATTTGAAAACCTTATTGAATTCATTACCTTCAGATAGAAACCATGCACTTCCTTAGTTGATATTAAAATAAGAATTCCTGGAAAATTGCCAAAGTGATTTAATGAGGGGAAAAATTCATTCTTCGAACACATGTTCCTGGAACAGGTGGAAAAAAATAACCTCCACCCTTTCTTTCATTCCAATTGGCTCAAGGGTATAAATAGGACAGTTGAAATGAGAAAGCTTGGAGGCAGACAAAATGAGTCTTCATCATTTGAAGGGAAAGAGAGGAGAAGAAAGGGTGGAGGCAGAGGGATGGCACATCTTCAGATAAACCACCAAGTTATGCATGAACAGGGGTGTTGTGGTTCATATCTTGCAGGGTTTTTTTTTTTTTT
>NW_022196912.1:42743005-42778080 GCF_008632895.1 Mastomys coucha
TTTTTTTTTGCTAAAAAAGAAGAAAATTACAACTCTTTTAAGTATGTGTTCATAATGCATGATTTGCATTTATAAAAATACTCAGGCTAACTCACATTCTTAGATTCAAAAAATGAGCACAAAAGACCACTAGTATGAGTCCTCTTTGGTCTGAAGCCTATCCAGTTCCTCAATATGTTACCATCTGCTGTATATGTTTTCCACAACAGCCACATACAAACACAGGCTGAATACCCTGAGTACTGAATGCAAGACCTACATGGAGTAAGGGCATCATATGTGTTGAACTGTAATGTATTGCTATGAATAGCCATTCCCATAATAGAATTTCAAAGTTGGAAAGAATTAGGAAGATGTTGGCAAGTATTTAATTTTTGTCCAGGTTCAACTGGGTAGAAGAATGTGGCTTTAGGGAAATAGTATTTAGGAAAAGTGCTTGGAGGAGAAATTATGGAGAAATATGGGCTTCAATAAATACAAAGTACTATTTCATCATTATTCAAAATGGTGAAAACTGTTTCTCATGGCCAATATATGAAAACAGAAGAAGGAGTGGCAAGGTCATGGAGTGAAGACATGCAGTTAAGTATTATTCGTCAGCCTTAAAGAAGGCAGAAAATCTGCCATCTGCAACAACGTGGATCAGCATAGAGGATTTTTTTTTTATTAAGTGCAATGAACCACACAGAGATTGCAAAGACTAGATTGAGATCCATTTGGGATATCAACATCTATCATTACATACATTAAAATGGAGAGAAAAAGAGCTACAAGACTAGGAGTAGAAGAAGATGGGGAGATGGGGTCTTGCTGCTTTGGCAGATTACTAAGCTTAGACTAACAGCTTCTAGCATACGAACTAGAACTGTAGTTGTTGGCAGATCATCAAATACTGTGCATTTCTGTGACTCATGGACACAACAGGAGACCATGTGATAGTATAGGCAGCTCCAGTGCTTACTCGTCCTGGTGATTTCTCTCTATGTTTCAAAAGACCACCATGTCTAACTCAAATATTCACAGAAATAAAAATGACCTTTAGAACCAAAATACACATGTTCAGGGCTACAGACTGTCTTTGGATGGAGTAATGTGTGAAAGCTAGGACAGTGTTTCCATTTCAGAGTCTGAGCATGTTGTTATCAACCATAATTGATAACTAGAAGAAGTAGGAGATCAGTGGACTATGGAAATTGCCCATTTCTTCATTCCTGATTCACATCAGGAATGTTACTGAAAGCTAGCTCTGTGTAAAACACTATGTCATAGTTAGGGTTTCTATTGCTGGGAGGAAACACCATGACCAAAAAGCAAGTGGGGAGGAAAGGTTTTATTTGGCTTATGCTTCCAGAGCAATGTTCATCACCAAAGAAAGTCAGGACAGGAACTCACACAGGGCAGGAACCTGGAGGCAGGAGCTGATGCAGAGGCCATGGGGGGATGCTGCTTACTGGCTTGCTCCCCATGGCTTGCTCAGTCTACTTTCTTATAGAAGACAGGGTCACCAGCCCAGGGGTGGCCCCATCCATAATGGGATGGTCCCTCTCTCATTAATAACTAAGAAAATACCTTGCAGCTGAATCTTGTGTAGACATTTTTCTCAATTAACTTTCACTCCTTTCAGATTACTCTGTGTGTCAAGTTCACATAAGACTAGCTGGCACACACTACTAATGACTGCAAATTGCTGTATTTACATATTTATCAGAAACTGAAAGGACTGTGCCCTTTTGTACTTCGGAACAAGAGTTATTTAGCTCACAGCCTCATAAAGTTCCTGCTTTAGACTCTGATACGAAGAGCTGTAGTCATAGAATAATGTATGTGTTGAAGCAATGTGAGAATAAATATTCTGTCCAGACATACCACCATGCAGATGTCTGTGAGACACCTGAGGAAATGCCATGAACTCTAGAGCTGGCTGCTGAGCCTCATGATTCTGGTCTGTGCCCTGGGTGGTTAAATAAGGCAGTCATGTCTTGGGCAGGTAGTCAGGTGTCTTCAAGACCCTTCATGGTGGGAATAGCATGAAGTTCTCTGTTTTTGTCCTATTTTGGGGCCAGGTGTTGTACCAGAAGATTTGTATATACCAACTAACTGAATACTTACTGTATTTGTAAAAATATCTTACAAAACTAATAACATTTTTACAGTAAGAAAAAAATAAGTTCAGTGTGTATGCTGTTTAAATACATATTCTCTCATGGTTTTCTCAAATTAATTTCCAAAATCCTCAATTTCTGTGCAAAGGTCCTTTCATGGACTAAAAAGCCATTTATATGAATGTTGGGAACATGGACTCAGACTTGAGGAGGCCTAGTGGAAAAAAGAACAAATGAAGAAATAAAAATTAGCAAGGAGATAAACCACAGAGTGTGAGAGTCCGCAGGACAGATTATATCTGGATTCTTAAAACTGAGAAGCTTGGGTTGGATTATATAAAGAAAATTGGGGATCTATTGTATTTTACTTTATATGTTTGCATGTATGTGTATGGTGTGTGCTCTCTGCCATGTGTGTATGCATGCATGCATGTAGAGGAGTGTGTTGGTGGAAGGGTGTCCCTGCGCATCTGTAGGTTCACATGTGTAGAAGATAAAAGACTACTTTGAGTATCAAACATATCTCAGAGTTTAATTTTGTTGCCTTCTTTTTCTTTTATCCCCTGAGACAGAGTCTCTCTGGGTCCTAGAGCTCATCAAATCTAGGCTGACAGGCCAGTGAGACCCAGACAGCAATCTACCTGTCTCCATCTCCTTGGAGCTGAGGTTACGAGTGCCCACTTTGAGCATTTACTGGGGAGTTCTGGGCACTGAACTCAGGTCTTCATTTTCCTCCAGCCATAAGCTAAAGTTCTTAACTCAAAAGAGTTACAAAGTGACCAAGCTAGAGCCATCAGACAGAGCTGAGTCAGCTACCTCAAGCTCTTTCTCCATATAATAGAGAAGGAATCTTCCTGCCATTAGCTTAAGTGCTTCCCACTCTACCTTATGTGAACCTACTGGGAAACTGCTCCTGGAGTCACAAGTCCAACCCTCATAGAGTGTCTTCCTGATAATGGAGGTTTCTTAGAATGAGGGGGTTTACCAGCAGACCTTTGACTCCTGATGTAACTATCCACAAATGGACAGCCATGCATTGCTGGTAGATGTGGCGCCATCACAATGGGTCACTTTGAAGACTCTCAGTAGGAGCTCCAGCTTTCCCAGGTCAGAGAGAAATCATCCAGATTGCTGGTTACTCAGCAGGCTGAGCAAAGTATCTCATCCCAGCTGTCAGTCCAGGGAAGACTGGGGTGAGGAACCAATGACGCACCCCAAGAGCGTGTTCTCCATTAGCCAGATGGAGCTTCAAGCTGTTGCAGGCTCTTGCTGTCTTACACATGATGCTTGCTAGACAAAGAAATATTGATTACCAGTCTGGCCCTTGAAGGTTAAACGGATATACTGGTGTTGGCACACCACGTATTTCAGGGAAGGAGGGAAGCCTTCAGAAGGGTCCCTGAGGCCATAACCAGGGTTTGTATCTTATATCCTTCACAGTCGTCAGAACTCCTAAGAGGCTTGCAAGTCACTTGGTAGTCATGGCCACGGATGAGCATACTAGCTCTGGCTTTAGTGGTGTGCTGGTAGCAGGACACAGAGGCAGCCTCTGGATAGAAAACCAGCCAAAGAAATTGCAACTGCAAGGTAAGTGATTTAGGGAATTTTCAGGGGCTTCTTATTAATGAGAAGCACTGGTCTAGAAGGGCCAGCAGGTGAGCCTCTCCAGAAAGGGCTGCTTCTCTGCCCTCCTCTTCAGAGGAGCTACCTCACATTATTGCTGTAGCACCCTGTTCGCATGCAGAGGTAGAGCTGTCCTGGCTCCCAGTATATGTAGTACAAAGGCAGCTGAGGTTTCCAAGTGCCCCTCAGGACAGTCCTATACCAGTCTGTGACTTTATTTTAAGCTTTAAAAAAAAGTTTGCAGAACAAAGAATTGCTACATATTGTTTAACAAGTCAGGGATGTCCAACCTTCTTTGCTCTCTTGCTTTAATATCTCTCCACTTGTCTGTCTCTGCTGTACAATCACATACATGTGCACACACACATACATACACACACACACACACACACCACACACACACTTCTCCTGAGCCTTTCAAAGGTAAGCTTCAGAGAAGACATCCCTTTATCAGTAAAGCCTCACTCTGAAATGTGACCATACAACACATAAAGAGTTCTTTGTCATAAATACTGCCTAGGTAGCAGACCTAGAGAATCAGTGGTAATTCTATTATATAGTCAAAAGACAGTGATCTGATTTCACCAGTAGGCCAACTATTTATAGTCATACACAATCTGCCTCTGCCTCCTCTTTCCCTGTGATGATGAAAGAGGTTCACTGTGTGGAATACAGACTACACAAGTGCATCATTCCTTCTGCATGCTACAGGGAGGCGCATGTCCCCACCTAATTGTAGCACTGAAGATCTGAACTTCAGTCTCAACTTCCTTTGCCTGAGAGTAGCAGGCAACACCTTTGAAATTATCCTTCAAACACCTAAGCCAGTCAAAGGCAGACTGCTGTCACTACCACCCAGGGACACTCTAGGACACTCACAGCTTCTCCTTAAACAATGCTCATAGGCTTTCCTTCTACTTGTTTGTTGGTTAAATGTGCACTGCATCAGGAAACATTTTGACTGCTCACAGATCAATAGCCAGATAGAGGAAGCATCAATCAAAGAGGTACTTATTCATTAACTACAGTGGACTCACCAGGCCTTCCTTTTGCAGCCTTCTGTACCCTGATCCCTGTCCACACAGGCATGCCATCATTCTAAGATCCATTCTGAAAGGCCCTGCCATCCCTCAGTCACAAGGTATTCTCTCTGCCTGGAGTCTATTCACTTTTCAGGTAGTAGCATGAATTTGAAGTCTCTTCGAAGGCTACCCTAACTCCACAGGAAGAGTTAGTTCCTCTCAACTGTAACAGTTTCTATGTAGAGTACAGCATGCAATCCACAGCACAATGCTCCATAGGTAGGTGGCTTCTCACCAAGGAGGCTGCATGCCTTCAATCCCTGGCAAAACGCTCCCTACCATATTATCTGCCATGATTAGTACGTGACCTGCATGGTAGCCAGGCCAAGGACCTGCTTTGAGCTTGGAAGGGAAACTCCTGGACCCCAGTTTCACCTGCACAATATCTGTGCATTCTGCTGCTTAACAGGAAATTCCAGATAAGTCACTTTCTGGCTTAAGATTTCAAAAATGACCCCCAGCCTCATGCTTCTGAGTGCCATTTATTTTGAGCAAAGGTACTAATGGACTAAACAATACATTTGCCTTTCAGAAGAAACCAAATGCCTTCAGCACTAAACAGTGTTAGCAGGGCACCATTAGGAGGGGAGAGAAACTAACTAACTAAAAAAACAAAGCCAAAAACAAACAAACAAACAAACAAACAAACAAACAAACAAAGAACAGAAAACAGAAGACAAAAAGCAACCGGAGAACACCATCTATGTAGCTTCCTGCTAAACCCAGGAACAAACTGAGCCTTCATCTCCTCTGCCTGGCTCTTCTAATGATAAAAGCACAATAAAATGAAACCAAGTAGGTACAAAGAGATGTGAGAAATCATCGCACCACACTGTACCCCAAGGTACTCTGCTCATCTTTGTCACCAATGGTAAGAAAATCTTAGAAGTCAGTCTGTCTTGCCTCTGCAAGGAGGACCATACAGAGATCTGATTGCATCCTAGATGGAGGGAGAAGGGAGAGGATATCTCAAGGTGAAAACTTTAACACATCAAAATGCAAGATGTCATTGACCCTTATGTGGCCTAGGTCTACTGCCAACCTGACAGACCTTAGCAAGCCTGCCTGGTATTGGAGATTTGCTTCATCAACTACTTCTGTGGAAAGACCCTCCCAGGACAGATGTATGTGACAATCCCATCTGGTACCATTCCTGTATCTCTGTAGTCTAGTGTTGCAGATCTTTGATACCTGTGAGCTGGAGACGCATTTCCTTGTCATAGGAGAAGAAAACAGAACTGAATGGTTTTGGCACCATTTAAAACCTGTTAGAATATTCAAGTAAAATCTGCCAGCTGTGTGTGAATGCAGAAACAGAGAAGTGAGAGTCAAGCTACAGAAAACTAAGATGAATGAAGTACAGTCAACCTGGCTCACACCTACCTACGGACCCTCTTATGAAAGGGGGAGGAGGAAGAGAAGAAAGGGAAGAAAGAAAGAAGGAGAGGGAAGGGCAAGGGGAAGAGAGAGAGAGAGAGGCAGACAGACAGACAGAAACAGAATATTACTGAACAACTGTTATTTGTAACTTGGTATGAGTCTCTGTCCCATCTGGGGACTCAGTCGAGCATGTAAATATGTTTGGATAATTAAAAAGTGTGTTCTTTCTTGTTGGTTTATTGTAACTGGAGGTGAACTGAGCCAAGTTCCCCTAATCCTGTCAAGCCCTCTGCAGGAAGGGTCAGAGGTCAGCAACTGCTCCTAAAAATTGCTGGGTGATTGAATCCCAGGGAGCCTTGAGCCCCTGAGCAGCTGATTAGAGGCAATCTGAGGTCTGTCCCCCTGACATCAGGGGCTGGCAACTACCTCTTGAATAGACTTTCTTACCTACCAGGCTCCAGAGTACTAGTCACTTTGAAACAAAGGTAAGAATTCAGTTTCCAATGGACTTTAAATTCTTCATAAGCATGAAGAAATTTTCATTTCATTGTCACATAAAGGAGAGGGGAATTTAAAACTAGTTTGTCCAGATATTGTTGTTTTAAAGAAAATTATGGATGTGGTTTCTAATCTAATGGAAATTGTGTGGCTTGACAAACACAGGCATAGAATGAAAAGCTTCATGGACTCACCTTCCAGAGGACACTGAGGGAGAATATTGGCCTTGTGGTTCCATGAGGATCCTGAGTGGGTGTATGCCAGTCCAGCCTCACACTGGAGAAAGCACTGAGTGTGCAGTGCACATTAGAGAACATCTCTGGGTAGAACTATGTCCAAACTTATATCAACCTGCAGCGCCCTTCTGTGTTGGGTTTAGTTGTTTAGAATCTGTTCAGATACATAGGAACAGTGCTCTGTATACACATGTGAACATGTGTGTGCCCAGAAACCAGGACCATATGGAGAAGTCTGGCCTTTCTGGCTGATGGGGGCAACAGAGAAGCAAGAAGCTCCAGGGCCCTCCACCACTCCATGTGGTTTGATGAAGGGCCAGAGACTAGTTAGAACTGCAAGGGGATTTTTTTTATTTCAACGAACCAATATTCATGATAATAAAATTGTAAACAAACAAAATGTAATTTTTACTTTTATTTTTAAAGAGAGTGTGACAGTAATGCAATCTAGGCTGACTTCAATCTTGTGATCTTCCTGTCTTAGACTCCCAAGTGCTGAGATTATAGGAGTGTACTACCATACTCAGTACTCAAAAATTAATTTGTGTTGTATCTTTTTCCATGTACATAATCTTCTTTTCTCTCCATAAATAACTGTTTCATTCTCTGGTTCTATTGCTGTCTCCTTAACAGTGTCTCTCCTCTCTCTGCCCACTCTACACTGTTATGGATGACCCCAGATCATTGAAGGAAGAAAGCCCGTGCCTACCCACTTTATGGAGACACACACTCTCTACAAACATGTGACCACAAATGGCATTTCTTATTGCTTAGCCATCCTTCTTATTTTTTTTAAATATATTTATTTTAAATTGACATTATTGTTTTTCCTCTAAAGTGATAAATGAAAGCAAATATTCATTTTTCTTTAGAAAATACGAAGGTGTATGTGACATGCCACAGATTCACTGCCCTGACTCTTTCTGGGCATTTCTTGTTTCTGAACATTTAATACTGAAAATAACCTAAGCTTCATACCATCTTTGAGTGGTATATGGTGAATTTTCTAGATCATTCTTGGTAGAAATCTTTCCTGGAAAAAATAGACACAACACATGATTGGGAGATTTGCAGTGGCTTTCAAGCCATTGTGAAAGGAAACATGTCTGGAATGATTGACAAGCTTTGATTATGGATTGTCATGGGACAGTCACAAACACTGATGTCTAACCTTCTGAATTGGAAAGTTCACTGATAGGAAAGTGGGCTACTGTACTTGGGGAAAGATAAATATTCGTATTGTCTTCACTATACTATCACACTGTTTAAAGCGATGGGGTGTGTGAGGGACTACAAACACTCAGACAGACTGATGGAGAATGCCCCTGGGTCTCAGGGTACTCTGGTGAGGTTTTTATTTTTCTAAAACTCTCCTGCAAATTTAAAATTATATTTAAAAAAATAATTTAGAAGTTACTGAAAAGAAAATCTATTTGACTGTTAATGTTTAATTTTGAGGAAGGAAAGGTTGCATCCTTTCATTTCCAAATCATATTTAAAACTTAACCGAAATGGAGTCTCCTGGCCTTTGTGCCCTTGAACGGGGCTCGGGATGAACAGCGCCTCTAGAGGGAGGCCTGGTACTGCAGGTGTTTCTCAGTCAAGTTCCAGACCTGACCCTCAAACACCTCCTCAATGAAACATTTCTTCTTCCTTTATTAAACGCACTAATACAATTATAGGCTCCTGATTTAAAATGCGCTTTCTTTAGTCAAAATCTCCACACGTCACTTTTCTCATGGGAGGAAATGCTAGGTGGCATTTGCTACAGTGAGCCACTATGAGGAATACTGAAGGAGAGAAGCAGCCCCAGCCGCTGCATTGCAAGGGAACACCGGAGCAAGCTCGCCTGGCCCACCCCATACCCCAGCACACCAGGAAAATCCTTTCTCTTTTTGACAGTTTCACAGGCACAAGAAAGCCTTGGTCTCTTAGGCCTACTGGCTTCAGGCTGTGTGTAAATTTCATTTCCTGTGTGGTATTATTCAGAAAAAAACAAACACACAAACAACTAAAAAAACAAAAAACAAACAAACAAACAAACAAAACAAAAGCTAGTCAACCTACTTGCAGAAAAAGTCATAAGAAAACCCCGGCTCTTCCTAACCTGCAGGTCCTTTCCCTGTCTGTGTGTGTAGTTTTATTGTCCACCATGACATCTCTCAGAAATCACAGAGAGGACTTCTCTGGAAGCCAAGAGGGGCCGCGGGGGGGAGGGGCAACACGGAAAATAGAATGCTGTGTTTGCTTTCTTTCCTTGCCTTCCCCGGACTGGATCCCCACTTTTCCAAAGAAATCCACCTTTTCTGCTTCAATTTCAAATCATTTTAAGTCCAAGGAAGGCTTCTCTTCCTTGCACACCCTGGATATTTCAAAGCAAGCCCATCCTCACTGCAGGAGAGAGTTTATTCAGGTGTTATGAATCAGACAAGGGCTCAGGGATGCAAACTGGGGCTGAGACAGGGCCCCCGCGCGTCTGGTCCCCTCCCTACTAAAAGAAACATAACAAACCCCTAGAAAACAGTCCTCCAGTAATCTCCCTGCCTGCGCCAGGAATAGGGGTGACGGAAAGCTGCCCTCTCATTATAGTCCTGGTCTCAAGGTTAGAATTAGACCCTTAGGGTAAGGAGCTGTCAATTAGAGATAACTCCAGCCTGCTGTCTGCAACCAGGCTTATCTCCTAGCAACTCTCCTCATTCAGGCCACAGCCCTTGGCTCTGCCTGCAGCTCAAGAGCCATCTTGAAGACAACAAAATAACCTCCTCATTTTGAGCAGATGCATAAAGAATTCTTCTCTGGGTCCTTGATGGAGTCTCGTCCTTGATGGAGCCCGGGTGACATTCGACTAGCAATGGGGCTGGGGGGATCTGCAAAGAATTATGATTGGGCTCCCTTCCAGCTGCAGATGTTTCCCTGGGAAGAGCACATGGAAGGGTCTGGCCAAGCAATCAGAGAATCTAAATTCAATCTGAGACTGGATGCCTCCTTCTTCCAGATCAGAGCCTGTCATGTTTATGCAGGAGCCAGCATAGTCTCTTTCTTCTGCCTACTTTCTGCTTAGGAAGAATTTGCCAGCAGTTGGAAGTGCAGTGGCTCTGGTTGCCACGGGAACTCGGCCTCTCCTTTATTCACCATGGCAGGGCATATAGAGAGAGCCAACAAGCATAAATCGTATTAAGCGATGCACGGGGTTATCCACCGTGGATGTAGGCAACATCACAGAATTTACTGCTGGACTCTATACTTGGTGTGCAAAGAAAACGCTGGCTACAAATTCCTTGGAGCTGTCTACTCATTAGAGCTAGGGATCCTGTTGTTGACTTTTCTAATCTCGAGCAGAGTTAAGGGTGGCAAAATGCTGGAAGGCTCCTAGGGGCTGGGGGAGAGGCGAGTCTTTGATTTTTCACTGGAGTGGAAAATGATAACAAAGGGATATCTAAGAAATGTTGTAAAAAAAAAAAATAAGAGATGAGAAATACCCAGTGCGCTGTGGGTGTAAATTAGATAGATGGTGTTCTTAGAATTGAAGATTTGACTTAACAAAACTCTTCTGTAGGACAACAACCTCCTTGCCTAAGGAGGAACACGGACAAGGAGCAGGGGCCATTTTTACAGCAGCAGTTCTCCTAGTGCCCCTCCCCCACCGTTCCCCATTCGGTGCTATTCACGGCTCTGCAGCACTGACTCTCCTATCCTGCCTTACCATCTCCTCTCCTCTTCTTCAATGGAGTGACTATCTGTTTTGTTCAGCTGCTTTTATGTTTGTGAAGAACCCAGCACAATTTTTATCAAGCTAGTTGGGTCAGAGGAAAGAGCTGTGTACGGGGGCAAAGGAGACAGAAGGAGACCGCCAGGCAGCTGCCATGCCGGCTGCTAGGCACTGTGGACACGGAGCTTGGTTCAGTTTTGCAGTGGCTTTTCTCCTCCCCTCCCTCACACTCAATGCAGGGCTCATTAAGCTCCCCTGCTCGGTTTCCTATTAGGGCTTGTCAATATCCCAAGATGCAGCATAGCTTCTGAAACAGGGGCGAGAAAGCCTGGGCAACTTTAAATAAATCTTTTCTGTGCTTGTCTGAGTGGGACTTACACACGATTTTGCTTCAAAATAGAGACTCTGGATTATAATTTTAAACAGCAGACAAATGCATCACAGGATATTCCGCATCTTAAAATTAAACGACATGCAGCTTGCAGAAATTAATATTTTCAGGTTGCTGAAGAAGAAACTGGGAGACTGAACTCTGTTATATTCTGAATTGTTCTCACTAAGCAAATACACCTTAGGTGGTTTCTTTGATGTTATTTTCTTATGCAATCAAATCAGTTGTGAATATGCACACTGCCCTGCATCTTTTAAAATAACATTTCTAATGGGCCATTCTTTCCTTACAGGGTAAAGGCTATCCCTGAACATATAGCATGCTGGTTGGCATTACATTTGAATATAGTAACGAAAAATGACTTATAAAAAGAAGAAGTATCTCTAGCAATCAAAGTTTACTTTATTAAACAGCAGATTGGCAATGTCCCCAGGATTCTTATGTGGACTGCCATTGCTGGTTGCCTAGGAGATGAGGGAACTTAACTGCTTCACTGCCACCGGATCGCATGGATTCTTGCAGTGTGGTCTAGAAGCTCACAGAACAGCCCCCAGCTTGGCAATATGTACCCACCAGCAGCACTTGCAAAGGCTTTTGACCAGTAAAAAAAAATTCCAAGACAAGGTTGCATGTTAATGCAAAATTGACTTTTTCTTCTGCTTCTGAATATTTTCTTCTCTGAGTTTTATTTAATTTTTGTATATATGGAACAGAGCTATGTTAATTACCTTCAGTGTTTTGTTATTCTTTCCTATGGAGTGATTTTGAAGAAACATAGGTGTCCTTATTTCCTCCAGATCTGGGTTTAAGGAAAGCAGTGATTAATTTCTGTGTGTGTAGTATTTCTGATTTTTAAATGATGCTTTGAAATAATGTGAACTGTTATCATAGGTGCCATTGGTTTGTCCTCCCCCACCATCCTATCTGCCTTCTTTCAACAAGACTGTGTTCCATGGTAGCTGCTGGGGAAAGCTGCATTGCAACCAAGCATGGCTGTGGGGGAGAGGAGGCCAGACTCCCTGGTCCTGTGGGCTGAGTGGCCTTGGTAAATCACGCATTCCTGAGCCTAGGTTTCTGCCTGTGGGGTAAGAAAGGAAGCATAATCAAATATTTAGAAGGGATTCCAACCCTGATACGCAAGTACGGCTCATTTTTGCTATACTTTCATGTGCGTTTGGTAAGGCATTAGAAACTGTACAACTGATATCATTCAATAGAACTGCCAGTCTTCCAAAAGCACAAAATACAGTATGTATGTAGTTGGCTTTATTGCTTGAAGGTTTATATCTGACTGTTCCTGTGTTTCCATCCAGTAAATGTAAAAGCAGTCTTTATTGAAATAATTCTCTAATTTTGCAGAGTTACATTTTTATGCCCTGTAGATGATTCTAAGTCCAGGAAATGTGCCTGAGATTAACAAAATTATCTATAGGAGAAAAAAATTCTTCCTTTAAAATATTTTGTTTACTTAAACCCCAGACCCCAGGCCTTTTTCTCATCATCTTTGATAATGCTTTTTCTAACCACATTGGCAGCATTCTCTTAACCTTGAAAAAGAGGTCTCAAGCCTGAGAAACTATATTCACAGCCAGAAAACGGATCTGGGGTTTGACAATATACAGTGAGCCAGGAAAATACAGCAAGGGAAGATGCTTGACCTCAAAATATGGCTTAGACTTTGTTCCCCTTTCTAATTTCTCATTTAGAGAGAATTCTGTTCAGAGGATGTTTCCTCTATTCAAGACAAGGAAGAAATAGAAAATATAGTTTAAGGAATTGGGCTGAGTAGAATGGCTATTCTCTTGGGAGGCATATAAAGGCTATATTATAAAAACACCAGCAACTTCAATTTATTCTTTAGTCCTAGGAAAAGACTTGTGCCAAAATCTTGCAAACATACATAAGTGCATAAGTGCATACATACATACACATGCATACATATATATACCTGTACATATACACATATACATGTACAGACATACACAAGCACATATACATATACATTCACATATATATACATACACATTCACATATACATACATACACACATATACACATGTACACATCATATACATGTGTACAAAAATACATACACACATACACACACACCACATACACACAGGGGATATGGGCAGCAAGCAGATTAGCTGATCCTAGCACTATCAACATTTCTTGAAAGTACTTATCCAGACTCAATTTAGGTCCTACGAAATATGAAATTTTACATTATTTCACCTAAATACATACCAAGCTCTAAGTTTCCCTCACACCACATGACCCAATGATGGAGTATCTTCCAAACAGATCCAAAACGAAGCTTTTGAGTCTGTGTCAATCCACTAAAGCACGTGTGTGATTAGAGAGGGAGTCTAGAAATGGTGACCAGTCTGCTCCTCTAGTTTAGCAATGCTTCTGCTGATGGATCGATGGAGTCAAGCCACCAAAGGTCCTCCCAGCCTTAGAGAATCGATGCTTTGGACTTACCATTGCATCAGAGACTTCTCTGTGAAGATCAATCCTGGTTTTGAATTCAGTGTGGGTGAGGGGGGCTGCTGACTCAGGGAGCCTGAGGGAACCAGGGCCTGCTGCTAAACAACAGCCCGTCCCCAGCAGGACAAACACACAGAAGGCAGAATGAATGGCCTCATCTACACGCCAGCTATTTGATATGCAGATCGGGCCGCAGGCCTCTTCAATAGCGGAGTACTCCATAGGCAGCAGGTGCAGCCCAAGTAAGTGGCCTTCCCTCCTTGAAAGAGCTGGGCTGCCTCCCTCTCTCCTTCCAGCCCTTAACTGTTTCTGGAGCGCTATGATCTTCATCCCTTTTAAATTTAGACAATCCATTTACAGGCTGGCTAGACCTTCTACTCTTCATTCTGCCCCTATCTATAAGCCTGGGCATGAAGCCACAGGAGCGACAAAGGAAGAAAATCTGCCAGGCTCTTAATGATGGTACAGCAAGACAGGAGAGCTGGGAGGTCAAGCCACAGGGCAGTTACCAGCCTCCATCACCCACAGCCTGTGCCCATGTCTCCTCTACAATAGATACAGACTCTTATATCAGAGTTTTCTTTGCCATTTGTGCTGAAACTAGAAATCCAAGTTAAAAAGATGTGTGTGTGTGTGTGTGTGTGTGTGTGTGTGTGTGTGTGTGTGTGTTTGAGACAGACAGGAACACAGAGACAGAGAGCCCAATTGCACATATGCCTGAAATCCAGAGTAAAACTTTCAGTGTGTTTCTTCAGGAGCCAGGGGCTGCCTTTGTTTTTGCATTAGGGTCTCTGACTGACACTGGACCCTGGCTTCTAGATTAGGGTAGACTAGCTGGTCAGTGAGCTCTGGAGATGCTCTCAGCTGCTGAGATTACACACACACACACACACACACACACACACACAAGCATGTACCTCTGCACTCTGTATTTTGACCTTGGTTCTGGGGATCAAACTCAGTTCTAATGCATGCAGAGCAAGCTCTTTACCAACAGAGCCACCTTCTAGAGTCACCTACCTGCCCTCAGTAGAGAGTCAGTGCCTGCCACCTCCACCCAGGGTGGCTGATTGAAACCTAAGATGAAGTCGTATTGCAGTTTGCCCAATGCACCATGGATGTGCTGGACTCTGCCCTTCTTAGCTTGCTTTGTTGTTGTGTGCACATTGTTATTATTCAAGCTGTCTGTGTTGTAGGTTATGTTCTGGGAGTCAGCTGTGCAGCTTTATAGCTGTTCTACAGCTATTAGCTAAATGAAAGAGTTATTCATTTCAGATCTGGAATCTTATAGTGCCCTAGCCTAAATTCTGTAGGATCTATCAGTGCAGAACACATGAAGATATTAAAAGGTGAAAGATTAAATATACTAGAGCTTGGGAGTGGGCTAGAGGGGAACAAAACCACACCACAGTGTAAGAGTGGTAGCAAAAAAATCTACAACCAGACTTCCTTCCTTTTTCCTTCCTTCCTTCTTCCCTTCCTTCCTTTTCTATTTGTTTGTTTGTTTAAGATAGATCCTCATGTAACCCAGGCTAGTCCAGAACTTTCTATGCAGTGCAGGATAGCCTTGAACTACTGATCCTCAAGCATCCAGCTCCCTGCTGCTAGCCTAACAGAAGTGTACCACCACACACAGTTCATGTACTGCTGAGCATGCTAAAGGAGCAATCTATCAGCTGAGAAATGGTTCATGTTTGGAGGGAGCATGTCATAGGTCTGTAGCTAGACAACCCTCTACCAATTCCAAAACTGGAACTGCGCCACCATTGGCATTGCTCTGTCAGGTGTGAGTGTGTGTGTGTGTGTGTGCGTGTGTTGTAGACTAAGGAAAGGGAGTGTGTGTTCAGTCTGGCATATTTTGGCAAGTGTTCTACTCATAAAGCGATATACAGAATGACACTGAGAGAGAGGAGGCCTGTGGAATCAGAGATATGCTGGGGGTATGGCTTGAACTGCAGGTTCCTCAGCTCAGCACTTGGAAACCCCATTTCTTTTCCAATTGTTAATGCATTTGCTTATTTCAATGCTTACGTCTTCTTCAATTTTAAAATGAAATATATACGTAAAAAAATACTAGATATATCCTTATATTGAACTTCTGGGCTCAGGGGTCATAGATTCTGCTCAGTATAATGATTTGAGGTGCTTTTTCTAATCTTGATTTGTTTTGGAAAATATTTGCTGGTATTGAAAGCCACTGTTTTGGGAATGTCTGCTCTAATATCTGTTCCTACAGGAACCCTAACCTCCAGGATGGCCTTAGGAATAGAAAAGGCCTCTAAGAGGAATTAGTTATGATTTATATGCTCTAAAGGCTGGAGTCCTGACCACCATTCCTTTAAGAAGAGCTGTTGGGGGCTCCCCTTCTCCTGCTGCAAGTCGTGTTCTTCCACCACAAAGAGGCTATATGGAGCTATCAGGAGAGCCCTCAGCAGAAACTAACAGAATCCACACGTTAGCTGTCTGGACCCAGACTTCAGTGCTAGAAATGTTTTTCCATTAAACCTGATGTTATGTGTATAGCATATAGCACATGCTCACGTTTTTAGCAGTTTGAAGAACAACACATGTACCAAAATGAGTTTGTATCATTAAAAAATTAAAGGAAATATTGACTTTTTTCTGTAATTACTATTCAACTAAATGTTTTAAACCCACTTCTAGATATTCCTGAAATGTCTTGATGCTTTTACATGCAGCTTGAGATACCCCAGAGGGAGGTTGAGGCAAGGGGATTCCTTGTTCTTGAGTTTGAGATAAGTCTAACCAAATAGCTGGACAGTATGACCCCAAGTTAAATATACTAGGATTAACTTTGCCTTAAAAAACAAAACAAACAGCCAGGTGGTGGTGGTGCACGCCTTTAATCCCAGCACTTGGGAGGCAGAGGCAGGCAGATTTCTGAGTTCAAGGCCAGCCTGGTCTACAGAGTGAGTTCCAGGACAGCCAGGGCTATACCAAAAAACCCTGTCTAGAAAAACCAAAAAACAAAGCAAAACAAACAAACACCACCACCAACAACAACAACAAAAACCACTGTTGTCTAAAAGAAGTGTGGAGAAGGTCTTGGAGCCCAAATATCTAACCACTCAGTTGATTTTTTTTTTAAAATAAATCAGAACAACTAAATATTTAAAAAGTCAGGGTGAACTCCAATGTGTTCCTGCTACATCCATGCACTCTTCTTATTCTAACATGTACAGTTACACTTAGAAATGAAGTCCTTAGAAATGTAGAATGGGAATTATTATTCCCATTTTACAGTTAAGTTCAGTATTTATTTACCCATGTAAAATTTTACCATGTAAAACTATTCATTCATATTACTCAATAATACTAGAGAAAGGAGACTGTCGGGTAGCTCAGTGGGTAAGGGCCCTTGCTGCCAGGCTTGAGAGCCTGAGTTCAATCCCTGGAACAATATGGAAGGAGAGAACCAACTCCCACAGTTGTTCACTAACCTCTGCATGTGTAGCATGGCAAGTATACAAATGTGTATTCACAGACATGCACGTTGTAGGTGCATGAGTGTGTATTGCACACTCAAAATGTAAAAATCAATAAGAACAACAACAACAACAACAACAAAAATGAAACAAACTAACAAAGGACCTGTGTTTGGTTCTCAACACCTATGTGAGAGAGCTTATAACTACCTTGAACTCCAGCTCCAGGGAGTTTAATTCCTCCTCCTGGCTTACATGGGTACATACATGCACTCATGTAGCACATGTTAAATAGACACCCACACAAATACATATTTATAAAAATAAAATTAACCTTAAAAACAAGCAAATAAACAAACAAAATACCTGAAGGAGTCATAGCCTAAATCACTTTACCATTGCGAGCAGCATCTGTTGGCTGCTCAGAATGTAAAGCATGGGTGCTGGAGCGGCCCTATTAGTCATGGGTTGATGAGAATTGCTTCCCCTATCCGGCTGAATCATTAAAAGGCTACAGAGAACATTCAACCACCAGCAATGATAAACCTGTGAGCAGCATCAATGAACTGGCTCTTCAGAGGTGGAGTGGACGGGGAGCTCCATCAGCTTCTGAAAACAGAGTAATCCAGAAAGACCATATTAGAAGCAACATATTTCCAGGTTTTTTTGGGGGGGCAGGGGGAACAGGCCAAGTACCTTGTTCCCAGGGAAAACAGGTGTTGGGTGTGTACCCACCAGAGCCTCTTTTACCTTAACTTTCCATCTTCTCATTTTTCCATTTGTTCCTGAGTGAGAGGCCAAAGGCCCCTGAGTGGAGCCACACAGAGCCCAAACATCCAAAGCCACAGCAGTCTCACAGCACCTCGAAAGCTGTGACACCAGGCAATGCAAGCATGGCTGGAGCAAAGTGGCAGACTCTGAGGCAGAAGCCAGGGCTCCTCGCTTTGCTGAGCAAGGATTCGAGGACCTGGGTATGGAGCTAGCAGGGACAGATTTCCTCTGAGCAGACAAGTTGTAACTGTGGAAATCTGAGATATTCCTGCTGTGAAGGAACCTGAAGATGTGGACGGATTAGGAGATGGCCAGTAATCCTTTGGAAAGTGAACTATAATTGACTTACTTAAACTGAAGGTGGGGTTCCTCATGGGCAACACACTGAAGTCAAAACACTGACTGTAAGCACACAGCTATGTCCTAAAATCATGGCTCAATGCATGTAATTTATTTAAAATGACTGCATGAACCCAAAACCAAAATACATTTGATAATTGTACTTATTGGGACAATATCACCATGAGGTTAAATCTAAGGACAGGAGTGTATGTTCCTATATTCAGCATGTTGATGGAGAACATTGAAACAAACAGTAGAAAAATGAGAAATGGAGTCCAGACTTTAAGCCAGCACTTGGGATGTGGAGACAGGAGGATCAAACTCAAGCATATCTTTTCCTATTTACTGAATTTGCTTGAAGCCGGAAGAGGATATATGAGACCCTGTCTATAAAATAAAACAGAACAGTGGAGCAGACAATGAGATGTCTTCTAGAATCCACATTCTAGAAAAATCATTCAAGTCATTTCTGTTGAATTCAACATCTGTGATATGTTCACTTCTTAATTTCCTCACTACTGGGAAAGTTCAGGCTGAAATAAACCAAGGGTCCATGTTTACAGATGCACAGCATACTGTCCAGCAGGAGTATCATATGGTGAGAATCCCACTTGGAAGGATACAGTAGCTAGCTCCAGGTAAAAGCCTTCTAGGGTCTGAAAGGTCAAAGTGAGATCTGTTGGCCAGGTCCACCTCTCCTCCTCCCAGGAAGATGAGACAGTTTTTGTGCTGTCCTTTAATCCAAACACTTCTGACAAATTTGGCATAATATCAAGGCATACTTTTTGCCAGCAGTTCTTTTTGTCTCTTTTCCTCAAAATCAACACTGGTGAACTTTAATCAAGTCTACATACTCTCCTCATTTCTAATATTATACTTCCCCTCTCTGTTCTCCCTGTGGTTTGCTAGCTCTCTCTAGGTACAGATTACAGCTTGCATGCTGTCTTGGGGTAATGGAGAGTAGATTGAAATTTTTACACGTGTCCATTTTGTTATTTTATTTTTCAAATAGTGCACTGAATCTAATTAGTGCATAAGCACATGGATGTGTGGCCATCCTGTTGTGCAGGTTTTGTTTAAGCAACCACAGCTGCTATGAATTCCTGGCAGAGTTCAGTCCTGGAGACACTGTCTTTCCCAGTTCCCTGACCTCTGCTTACAGTCTTTTTGTCCCTTCTTCCCCAATGTTCCCTGAGCCTAAGGAAGAAAGAAAGAAAGAAAGAAAGAAAGAAAGAAAGAAAGAAAGAAAGAAAGAAGGAAGGAAGGAAGGAAGGCAAGGGACAGAAGGAGGGAGGGAGGGAAGGAGGTAGGAAGGAAGCAAGGAAGAAAGGAAGGGAAGGAGAGAGGCAAGGGGACGGGAAGAAAGGGAAGAGGAGGGTCTGGGAAAGGAGGGGAGGGAAGGGAAAGAAAGGGAAGAAAAAGAGAAGGAAAGGGAAGGGAAGGGAAGGGAAGGGAAGGGAAGGGAAGGGAAGGGAAGGGAAGGGGAGGGGAGGGGAGGAGAGGAGAGGAAAGGAAAGGAAAGGAAAGGAAAGGAAAGGAAAGGAAAGGAAAGGAAAGGAAAGGAAAGGAAAGGAGAGAAATGTTGTCATGGTGGCACTTGTTTGTAATCCTAGTATTTAGGAGGCAGGTAGACTGTGAGTTCAAGACCAACTGGAGCTATGTAGCAAGAGCAAGTACCCCAACCCCCCAAAATAGAAAAGAAAAATGCTTTATTTGGAGGAACTATTAGAAGCAATTCTGTATTTAAGGATTGAAAGGTTTTTCCTCCCTCCCTGAGGTAATATAATAACCAGGATGACACTCATGCAAGCCCATGACTGGCGATTGCTACACTATACTCTATACTATTAAAATCTCTACAGAGATGATAAAGACTTTATCCATCTCCATTTTCTAGTGGCCTCCCAGGAAAAAAGAAAAAGACACCTGATATATATGAAAGTTCACAAGAACCCTTGGACCACACTCCTCTGCCTGCTATTGAAAGACATTACTCCGTCATAACATCATGCCCACGTAATTCAGACAGCCCAAACACAATGTGTGAATATTTCCATTTCGGAATATTCCAGGGAAAATCTTTCCTTCTCTCTGAATTGGGTCTCACATCACCTCCATTTTGCCAGGACACCTCTGATATCCTAACAGTTAATATATACCTGAATCACTTGATACCTAGATCAATAGTCTGGCAGAATCCTGAAAGGAAACAGAAAAGAATTAGACATGCAAATTAGGCCCCTGCCTTTCTTAGATGTTTTGCTGGATGGTCTACATAGTTGCTATTGAGAAGATGTTGAAATGCTCTATATGGTTTCTGCTGCAATACCTCCATGTTCTTCTCTGCCAAGGGAACATAATTATTATTCTCCAGATACTTATGTTTGAGTGTAGCACAGGTAACAGGTAGCAAGATGTTGACAATGTTTGAGAACTTGATGCCACACAAAAGGAACTGTGGTTGATGTCTGAGAATGTTTACTCTCCCCACTCTTTCTGGGTTTATGGAATTAAGAAGGCCATTGGGAAAATCATCACTGAACTCCAAAGTTTGGGGGAAATCTCTGAGTATATTAATATTTCTTCAAATATTTTGAAGATTTACAGAACTGTACCTCTTGCAGGAGACCTTCTTAAGGACTTTGTGAGTTTCTTGTTCTTATCCCAAAAGACTAATGGGGTCCCATGAGGGACAAATCCAATCCTGAATGGGGAAGGAAACTTGAGTTGATCTTCTTGAACCCTACTGTACTCTGGAAATTAAACAGGCTCATGGCACAAGGACAGGCTCCTGACAACATCATGTGACTATAACAGTATAGAACCCACAGATATCCTAGAATCCACGTTTATGCCTCAGAAGTGAATAACACACCCTCATGTGTGATTACTACATGTGTTGGTTAATATACTTTTTCAACTTGACAGGATCCAGGATCACCTTGACAACAATCTCTGAGCATATCTGCTGGAGCTTTCTAGATTAGGTTAGTTGATGTAGCCATACCCACCTTAAATGGGAATAGCACCATGCCATGAACTGTGGTCCTGGACTTGATACAAGAAAGAATGAGCCCAACACCAGCACCTACCTTCTTCTGCTTCCCCAGTATGGAGACAGATTCCTGATGGTGGTAGTTTTGCCTATGGGGACCTATATTTAGGTTCATTCAGGTTGGCCCAACTCCAATATCCTCCTATCTGTGACTGTTCCTCTCCTTGATCCTAGGGTTAGAACTGGAATCAGCAGAAAAGAGTGTATGTAGGTAGATGTTTGGCATCAAGAGAATTCATGAATTGCCTGGATCTTTTCTTCTGACTAACGTTCTAATTATCCATGTGCTGTATTTCAAATACGACAGTGATTTGTGTAGGTTGGTTTACATAGGAGTGACTTTCAATAAGGGAAATGTATTCCTCGATCTTTGATTTGCTTAACAAGCAGCTTTCAACTTCCAGTTTTATTAATTGCTCTGAAAACCTACAATTTAGGTAAAACTAATTACATTTGATTTTACTCAGTTGGTTAGCTCTTTTTTGTTGTAAATGGGACTGAAAACAATCACTTTTATCTATATATTCTGTATATGATATGACAATGGAAAATGCAGGGAGACATCCATCTACTCCCTCAGAATCAGATCTAGCTTGATTTCTAATGAAGGGTTTATTCTTGAAAAAAAAATTGCCTTGACAAGTCTTTTCTTCCAGGAATCAATATTTTTTCCTTGTTTCTTTTTAAAAGTGCATTTATTTTCCTTCCGTTAGTCTCTTTTTAAATCTCCTAAGCAGTGACCCCTTTAAGTTATACTATGGATGCATACTTTGATCAGGAGGAGTCCTGTTACCCACAGGAGATGACAAGGCTTGGTAGAGACCAGTGTTAATTTGAGAGTATTCATCTAATTTGAGGGGTTCTAGCAAGGAACGCATGTTAGCTTAGCTCAGTGCCATGGCAAGGCATTCTGCACCCTACTTGTTGGAAGATACAATCAGCAAGAGCAAAGTCCACAACATTTTTCAACAAATCATAAAGTTGAAAAGAAGAATGAAGTGAAATGGAGCAAAGGGAAGGGAAGAGGTCAACTCCAGTTCCTTGAGTTTTGAGCAGGTTGGCGTTGGTTGGCCTGCTGGATTAGAGAAGCTTGATTCACAAAGTACCACAAAGGCTGAAGTGGCTCTGGTCACTGGTTATTAATTGTGAATGCATACTACCTGGTCAGACTATATAGTGATACAACATAATATTTTCCTACCCCACACCTATTTGGAGATAACATTCAACTACATTTGTGGGGTAAAGAACAGTTAGATTTACCATCATAACTCGAGTTGTAAGGAACCCAGCCCTATTTAATGCTGTAGTGAACCACCATTGTGAGCCACCACTAGGGTTCAAATGTCTTTAGAGTCATTCACAGTCATGTCTTCTGGAGAATGCCTTGTACACCAAGCTCTATATGGCACTGGTTAGTTAAGACTAAGTTAGTCTTAAATGTAGGTGATCATTTCTTTAGAAGGGTTTAAAGAGACTAACCTGATATATAACACATACATAAATATCAATAGAATTATTTTATTCCTTTGTCTCTTTGAGGATTTCATCTCCAAAAAAATATTTTCAATTCCTAGAGAACTGAGAAAGAAGGAAACCAGCTATTTCTGTGCTGTCTGCCTATAGTATTACACAGCCTCATCTGACTCTATCAAAGGCTATTTATGGTGAGATATGAGCCTTTCCTTTCTCTACTATGTCTGAGTACAGAGTCTGAGTTTAAGTCTTATAGGAATAAGACTTAAATTTCAGTAGGCAAGACTTGAGTTAGTTGCTTTTCTTTTGTCTAGGAACAAACCCTGACAGGGAACAGCTCAAGAGAAGAAGGGCTTACAGTCTGTGGTGTTACATGTTATATCATGGTGAGAATGTTAGGGCTGTGGAAGTGTAAAGCAGCTCTCCACACTGTATTTGAACTCAAGACTCAGAGACAAATGCTGGTGCTCTGCTCAGAATATCTTTTATTAAACCAGCTCATAGTATAGTGTCACCCACATTTCGGGTGGGTCTTCCTGCCTAAATTAACCTAATTGAGAAAAATCCTTCCCAGAGACACTCATGATTTGTCTTTCCTAGGTGGTTCTATGTCATGCTGACAACCAACATTACTCATCACGAGGTGGCTTACATTGAGTTTGAAGAAAAAAATTGTCTTACTTCTCTGATAGCATTATATTTATCCCTTCCAAGGACTTCATTCAGCTTGCAGGATCACAAAAAGATGTGCACATTTTTCTGCTGGTAGCCTGTGCACAGGCCTGAGGTATCTTTTCAATGACAAGTAAACTTCAGTTAGTGTGGCCTCACATGCAGATGCACAAGCATCATAGACTCTACAGGAAAAGGGCATCTTATTTGTACATGTGTGAGTTTTGTGTGTATGTGTGAAAGTGAATGTATGTATTGGTGTGTATGTACATTTGTCTGTCTCTATGTGTTGGGATGTATGTGCTTGTGCATGTGTTTGAGTGTGTGTGTGTGTGTGTGTGTGTGTGTGTGTTTGAGTGTGTATGTATATAGGTTTTTGTGTGTTGAGTATGTGTCCAGAAATAAGCTCTGGTACTATTCAGTAGGTGCCTTGCATTTTGATATTAAGACAAAGTCTTTCACTGATCTGACTCTTTCTGATTTGGCTAGGTTGGCTGGCCAGCATACCTATAGTATCTGCAATCAGATACTTGCTATTGCAAGTCTGTTCAACCACGCCTGGCTTTTCACAGGGATTCTGGGTGCATAGTGAGCATATCCAACCACTAATGAGACTACCTTAATAGTTGGTGGTTTTGTGGAGATAGTAAACCTATCATGGAATATTTAAGTATTCTCATTTCCACTGACAATCCTGTGCCAGAAAATGTACAGAAATAAATGTACACAGAGTTAAAATACATAAACAAAGTTTAACAAAGAGTTAACATGTATAAGCAAGAACTGATGGAGGCCCTGCAACTTTGTTAAGGCTACATGGGCTTTATCTACCCTCAACACTCTGAGGACCCAGCACGTCTGCCTCACCCACAGTCATGGCTCAGATAGGCCCATTTACAGTCAAACCACATAGAAAAGCCAAAGGGAAGAGTCAATGCAATTAACCCGAACTGAAATTCTGCTTCTAAAAAATTCTCCCACTCCATTCTTGGATGTATAGTACACGGTTTTCACTGTAATGGCTCTTGTAAATTAATTGCAGACACAGCCGTCCATGGGCATTCTCAGAATAAGTGGCAAGTAGTTAATTGCACCCCAAATTAGCCAATTCTGCCCATAATTAACCATTTGAAGACAATTAATTGAATGCATAATATTTGCACCTGCAACTAATTGGAGACCCGTGTATTGTTCCTTGAAGAAATAAATAAATAAATAAATAAATAAATAAATAAATAAATAGTAACAACAACAAAAGAACCGGTGGCTACTCTTAAAACCTAAGCTTTTATAGTCCCAGGTTCTGGAGAGCTAAGGAGAGGACTGAGCTCCGGAAATGCTCCACTAGCTGCAGCTGCCTGAGTAAAAAAGCAATTTTAAGCTAGAAGGTAAGAGCTGTGTGTGTTTCTGACACACAACATAATGTTTCCTCTAACTCACAGAGACATTATGCAAGGGCTAATGAAGGTAATTACATCATGCTTTACAAAGACCAGCAAGGTTTGCAAGAAAGCTTTATGTTTCACTGTTTTCCCCCTTTTCTTTCCATTATTAATGTAAACTACCTATAGGTAAAATTTTAAAGCATCATTTTTTTTAAGTTAAAGAAATTCAACTTTTACTTTTGTCAATATTAAGACCCTCTTGAATGTTGTCATATAGTGTTCTCCCTATAAAAGAGGTCCATCACTCTGATTCTACTGTTATTTCAACCCATTGGTAGCAAGTGTGCTTGCAAATGTAAAAAGCAAATGTGTTCTCATGTTTACACGACATTAGAGAAGTCACTGCTTTTGTGTCGCAGCAGGATCCTGCACTGATGTAGTCTCTCTCTGCTCACTTCACAAAACAAATGGTTAATAATAACAAGGAGAATAATAGTAGCAATAGTGATGGTAGTGTAAATCACTTAGCATTTAACAAACATAACCTAACTTACATGGTCACATTTTTATGCCTGCTTTACAGATAAGAAAATTGTCCTCAGAAAAAATACTAACTTTCCAGTTTTACTTAAACATCAAGCCTTGAAAATGTAACCTAAAGTTAGATAATAAAATCCACTGGAGACAAGCAGCACAAAACTCAAGATTCAGTGACTGCTCCACTAAGACCAGGCAATGGACACTTCCATCAGATTAAGTCCTGTTGGCTCCCTTGGAAGAGTACTGAAGATGAGTGGATGGCACTTCAGGTAGGGTGTTACGTGACTTATGTCTTAGTGCTCTAGGGTCCCCAGCCCTGTGAGCTCCATCTTCAAATAGAAAGATGCCATTAGGGTCTTTATTTTATAGATGAGAAAATGAGGGCAAAGCCATGTAAATGAACTTGCTTAAGAATGCAACTATAGCAAAAGGTCACATCATAGAAGAACCTTGTATACTTACAATTACAGTCAACTGCCTTTCTTACAAGAACCAAGAAAGGACACACCCCAGTAGACCACGCTGTAAAAAATCAATACGTACATGCAAAACAGAAGACATTGGATGCTTATCTCACACCATAGCTAGAAGCCATCTCAAAACAGATTAGAGACATGAAGGTGAGAACTGAAATTGTGAAAATTCTGGAGGAGCACACACATATTACCTTTATGTCTTTGATCTTTGAAATCATATTTCAGATAGAATAACAAAGCATGAGTAAAAAAACAAAAATTAACAAAAATTGAGACTGTCCTAAATGAAAATATTTGTAAACTAAACAAACAAACAAACAGAAACAAATAAACAAACAAACCCCAGAAGATCACCAACACAAAGAAAGAAGCAACAGCCAGCATAAGCTAACTGGAGAAAGAAGATGGGGTTCCCAAGTTCCCAATGGCATCAGGTGTGTAAAAAGTAGCTCTTTAACAGGGCTGTGAAGATGGGAATCAAAGGCAGTTCGAGCTGCAGCCTCAGAGCTACCATGATGGCTGTTATCAAAAAGTCAAAAGGTCACTCCTGGGCATATACACAAAAGATGTTCCAACATCTCACAATGACACTTGCTCAACAATGTTCTTAGCACTTTATTCATAATTGCCAGAAACTGGAAACAACCTAGATGCCCCTCAACTAAAGAATGGATAAAGAAAATGTGGCCCATCTACACAGTGGAATACTATTCAGCTATTAAAAACAAAAACATCACATCATGAACTTGTCAGGAAAATGAATGGAACTTGAAAACATCATCCTGAGTGAGGTAACCCAGTCCCAAAAGGACATACATGGTATGTATTCACTTATAAGTGGATATTAGCCATAAAATACAGAATACCCATGCTACACTCTAAAAACCCAAAGAAACTAAACAAAAAGAAAGGCACAAGCAAAGATGCTTGAATCTCACTTAATAAAATAGTCAAAAGAAGCCAATGGAGACAGAAAACTGGGAGGGAAGAACATGGGGAGGAGAATGGAAGGTTAGGACCAGGTGTGGGGAAGAACAGGAGAGATGGCTAGATGGCCATGGAAATGAGCAATAACTGACTGGGGTGAGGAGATGGGGTGCATCTCCAGGATGAGACAGAGACCTGGGATAAGGGAAATGCCCAAGAATCAATGGGGTGACCTTAGCTGTGACTCACAAACATTGGGAATATGGAACTTGAAGAAGCTACCTCCTGCTAGACAGGAACCTTGGTGAAGTGATAAATATACAAACCAACCCACAAAACTTTCAACCCAAAATTTATCCTGTCTAAAACACATGAAGACACAGGGAATGGGCAAGCACCAATTCCTAACAGGATTAATGGTACTGTGTTATGCTTGCAGACAGGAGTCTAGCATAACTATCCTCTGAGAGGCTCCACCCAGCAGCTGACTCAGACACCCAGAACCAAACAGTGGATAGAGCTTGGGGACTCTTACAGAAGGATAGGAGGAAATATTGCAGGCACCAAAGGGGACAGGTACTCTACAGGAAGACCAACAGCGTCAACTCAGTAGGCTTGGAGATTTCTCAGAGTCTGAACCACCAACCAAAGAACATAAGGGCTGGACCTAGGCCTCTGCTCATATGTAGCAGATGTGCAGTTAGGTCTTCATGTGTGTCCTGAAAAACTGGAGCGGTGGGGCTATCCCCAAAGCTGTTGCCTGTATGTGGGATATGTTCTTCTAGCTGGGCTGCTTTGTCTAGACTTAGTGGGAGAAGACATACTTAGCCCCACAGAAACTTGATGTGTAGGGGTTGGGGGATACCCAGGAGTCCCCCACCCACTCATAAGAGAAATGGAGGGGAGAGGGAAGGATTGTGGAGGGGATGACTAGGAAGTGAGCAGGATATGAAGTGAAAAAGAAAAAAGTAAAATAATTTTTTTTAAAAAGTCAAAAAGTGAGAAAGGATGTGAAAAAAAAGAGAGCCTTATGTAGTTGGTGGGATTGCGAAAATGTAGAGCCACTGTTGGCAGACAGAGGAAGGCTACTTAAGGCACAAACGTAGCAACACCCACAGACTGGCACATCTGCTTCCCAGCATGCTTTTAGAGAAAATGGAATCAGGGTCTCAAAATATAAAAGTCTATAAGCGCATGTCTCTTATAGCATTTCTTACAATGGCCAAGATTTAGAAACTCAAGTACTCATTGGTGATGAATAAGGAAAGAAACTGTACCCATATATCCCAATAGGAATACTCTAATTGATAGCCAGCCTTTAGAAAGAAAACCATTTCGCTCTTTGTGATGAATGGGGATTTGGAATACACTATAACACATTCTAAAATAAGTTCAAGGGAAAGCAAACTCTTTATAATCCCAATGATGTGAAATCTAAACAAACTGAAAGTTATGGAGACCACAGTGCTGTTTCCCAGGAGCATCCTCTATGGTCCTGAGAAGGACAGGTGATAGCAACATCTTTGACTGCAAATGAGTGAGTTTTTAAACAAGTAATAGAGTGAGCATCAAGAAACAGACAGAAGCAGCAGAGGGACAGTAGAACATTGTCAAATGAGGGGGCAGCAGCATCCAACAGAAAGGGACTAGAGAAGCCTGAGGGGTAGAAGAGTCAACAGAGGTGACATCATCAAATCTGGGCCTTACAGCATCCAAAAGACCAGCCGTGAAAGAAGCATGCTGGGCTCCTGACTCAGAATCTTGTCAATGATGAGCCTTCCACTTTGGTTCCCACAGCAGAGGTCTCTACACCTGGGGATAAGCAACAGTTACCCCTGTTGAAAATGGTTCTTCTTTGCTGTTCGCAAGGGCACAGTGCTTTCAGCCCTGTTAGTTGCTTGCTGTTTTTTCTCTCACCCTGTTGCAGAGCCTTAGACGCAGCCTGGTGCAGGACAGGAGTGTTGCTGGTTTTAGACTTATTTATTTATTTATTTAGTGTTAGTGTTTTTCCTATGTACACATGTGACACTACTCTTAGAGTCCAAGGATGTTGCAAGAGGGCATGGTATCCCCCTGGGACTAGAGTTACAGACCATTGTGAGCTGAGATGTGGATGCCAGGAACAGAACCCAAGTCCTTTGCAGAAACAGTAAGTGCTCTTACCTGATGAAGAAAGAGAAAGACATTGACAGAAGGTGGTATTGGAAGTAACATTACTGGTGGCTCCAGAGGCCACCGAACCATCAAGAAAAATGTCCAAGAAATGGCAATAGACATGTGGCCATGGGAACTAGGACTGGAGAACTCGGACCAGTTCCTCTACCTAGAAGGATAGTCTGTGATGGTAGCAGAAGCTGGGGTCTGTGCAAGCAAGCCATACAAGGTGGAAAGGCTGCAATTGCTTCTATAGTAAGATACAGCAGGGCTCCACCATATTCACGTGAGTCTATGTCATCAGGACCTGGGTTCCTAGTGAATATGTGTAAAAATAACTTTGTTTCATTGGGACAGACCATCACTATATCACAAGCTGAAAAATGCCAAGGGTTAGTTTCCTAAATGGCTTCAGGAAGAACAAACTAGGAGAACATTTGGGAATGGGGAGAATATGTGAATTTTATTATGTGTTGGTAATAAAGGCTAAAAGTACCAAGAATTTATAGTCTTTTTCCCCTCAAGGAGTAAACCTGAAGCATGGCATTGTCAAGCAAGCCACTGATAAAAACTTTGAACAGGACCAAACATACACAATGCCCTGGGGCACATGCCCGGGTAGCTTCATCATCTGGGGGACTTGAAGGTATTAATCAAAATATGCAGAGGAAGGATTTACTGCAGAGGCCAGATATGCTTCCATGGCTTCCTGTCTCCACTTAGTCTCTAGTGCTTGCTCAGGCAAGGCTGTGTGGAGAGGCAGCACAGGCACCCATACATCTCGCCCTGGTGCTCACAGGCTCACACACTTCCCTTTTGCTAACACAACTCCTTAATCAACAGTCTCTCACTATGTAGTCAAGATCAGCCTCAAACTCTCAACCATCCTCCTGTCTCAGATTGCTTAGCTCTGAGATTGCAATTGCTTTCTCAGTTTAACAAAAAACAACTCTGAGTTTAGTCTATGTTCTTCAGAAACATCACATGTGGTAAATAGTTCTCTCTTCTTCTTCTTCTTCTTCTTCTTCTTCTTCTTTTTCTTCTTCTTCTTCTTCTGTCTGCTTAACCAATCATACTAAATTGCTGGCTTTTTTGCCTCCAGAGATTATAAAAGCTTGATTTTGATTTGATTTGATTTCCCTCTGCTGTGTAAGAGAAAAGCTGGTCCTGTGATATCTAATGGACTGTGGGTTTATTCCCCAGAAAGAAAGTGCTTTGGCATCTCTGAGAACAGAAGAATATCCTGAGGATATTGTGTTGTACCTCCCATCCAATGCCTACCTCCCAGAGACAGGACTGTCCACATCCTGCCCCACACACTGACCCTTTCCCAGCACTTATTGAGGAGCCTTCCCCACCGGGAGAATTTGCACATTTCTGTTACTCCACTCAGGAGACCAACTAACACAAAGATATTCTAGAAGCAGCTAACATTCTTTGTAATTTTGGATTGTGGCACCCATCTTGGGAACTACAATGGACGTCTAGAGTTGCAGCCATGGGCAGCAACATCTTCAGCTTGCTACAAGGCAAGGACAGCTTTAGATTGACAATTACATTGTTTGTTTGTTTGTTTGTTTTTAATAACCTCTTTCCTTCCCAGCTATTAAGTCTCCATTCTGTCCCCCCAGAGAATCTCAGCACAACATAGCCATGTATTCTGTATTAATGATTATCATCAAGGTTTTGCTATGTGGTACTCTTTTCTATACGTACCCAAGCTTGAATGTATACCCAATTTATATTGATGTTTGCCCCTGGCTCTCCAGTCAGCCACAGTGAGGGGCAGTGGTTGGGCAAAAGAGGATGGTTGGAGCAGAGAGAGGAAGGAGAGAACAGCTAAGACACATGACTCAGCTTAGGTCTGGCTTCCAGTCTCACTAAGAGTCTGGCTTTCCCCTGAGATCCCTCTGTTCATATGCTTTCTCACTCTTCACAGAAACCTCCAGATTCCCAGCCTTCCCTTAGCCTGCCCCTCCCCCTTCCCTCCTCCTCTTCCCCCCACAAAGGCACATCTTGCCTCCCGCACACCACGTGAGCAGGGACTCACAGATGCATAATTTATACAGACACATCCTGGCTGACGGATGCCACTCCTTTCAGCGTGTACAAAAGCAATGAAGAGAGTCACTCCTAGAATATGAGGCGAAAATCAGATGGCGATGCTCTCCCCCCATCCCCCGCCTCGTTTATTGTGGAGCATGTGCTGCTCCTAATGATGCTGAAATCTCTCCGCAGCCTCTGTGAGGTTCACAGCACAGACACCAGTGTCTCAGCCTGCCTCCTGTCTCTTCAGAGCCCAAGACACGGCAGACTCTTTCCTCACATTATTTGCAAGTTGCTCACCTTGGGCTGTCTTCAAACATGACCTCATTGCCACCTGCCAGGCAGAGGATGGGTGTAAAATGCTACCCTATTATGTGGAAGATGGTGTGAACCCTGAAAGTCTCCTGTCCCAACAGCCAGCCTGAAAGGAGCAGATGGGAAGGAGGGGGGTGGGGAAATGGACAGAGAAAGAACTGAGGATTCCTTTCTCATTCATTAGCAGGCCTCCTCACCCCACCACACACTGAAAGGAAGAAAGAAAGAAAGAAAGAAAGAAAGAAAGAAAGAAAGAAAGAAAGAAAGAAAGAAAGAAAGAAAGAAAGAAAGGAAGGAAGGAAGAAAGAAAGAAAAGCAACCCAGCTATTTTAAAAAATGGCAAGGAGCAAAATTTTTCAAGCTTATCAGTCAAACGGCAAATGAATCCCAGACTCGGAGCCTTTCCTGGTCTGGTGTGTTTGGGAATAATTTTTCAACATGTGAGCTCTATCTTGTCTTCACGACTTCCCCTACATTATGGCTGGGCTTTGGAGTGAGTCACTCACTGAAGACACACTTAATCAATGTCACACTGTTGCCCCCACCAAGGTTCCTGCTGCTTGGGCCTTAGTGATGAAATATTAATGAAAAGGGGAGGGGACAAAGAGATGTGTGCTGAGTGAGCTGAAGATTTTTCTTCCGAGTGTCACTGGGAGGGGTGGGAAAGGACAAATACTTCCTAGACTGTCACTGGGAGGGACAGAGGACAAAGCCCTAAATGAGTTTCAGGAATCCTGCATCTCAACTGTGAAGTGGTAAGAAGTTAAATTTTATGTACGATAAAAGCAAGGTAGCGGATTGCCTGATGGATTAGAAGCAGTGTTTTTATTTTACTTTCAATAAAAGTGCAAAGAGGGGCTGGAAATGTGGCTCATTTGGATCCTCAAAACCCACTGTGGTTAGTGCCTGCATTCCTGAGAGACTGAGTTGGGGGACTCCCGTGGCTTGCTGGCCAGATAGTCACACCAAGTGAGTGAGCCCAGGTTCAGCAAGAAGCCTTGGCTCAGATCATAAGATGGTGGCTCAGGGCATAGGAACTCTTACTGAGCCTCCAGAGGGCACTTTGGACTGCTCACAATGGCCTGTAGCTGCAACTTCAGGGTCACTGAAGTCTCTGGCCTCCAGGGGAGGTGGATTCACATGCAACACACACACACACACACACACACACACACACACACAGACACTTAAAATCTTAAGAAAATGAGGTGGAAAGCAGTTGAGGACCCTTTATGTGGACCTCTAACTTCATACCAGTCTCACTCCTGTGCAACCATCCCCAAGTCACACTCCACAATGAGTCAGGTGGGCAATTCCAAACACTGTATGGTTCCCTTCTGGGGGTGGGAACTAACCAAACTATTAATGTCTATTTATTACAACGTGTGCTCATGTTTTGTGCCATACAGCAAATTTCTGCCAAGGAGACTTGAGCTCTGGACTCCTGCCTGACGTTTGTAGCAGGTGTGAAAATGCACCACGGGAGCCTGCTGGGAAAAGTGAGTGGAACTCAGCAGTAGGAAGCTCCCTTAGCATGCCCATGGCCGTAGCTTCCATTCCTAAAACCAGCAAAGGAATTGCCAACCTTCTGCTTGCAAATGCTAAGTAATCCAATGACTCAGCCGACTTTTACAGATAGGATATGGTGACTTGACAGACAAGCTATGTGATCACTTATACAACAAGCGGTTCTTACTAATCTTAAAAGAAGTTAGACTCTGAAAAATGCACATCTTTTTTTTTTTCTTCTAGCTCTCTTATAGGAATTGCTTAGGACAATTTTGTTCTATATCTGGCTTGTAAAATCTCTGTATTCTATGAGCTTACTTGGGTTCAGCTGCCAAATGTCTAGGGCATGGGTTAAAGTAGTTAGAGGGCATAGCAGAATTACATGTGGAGGCGGACCTCTGTGTGCAAGAAGCCTACCGTAGACATTGGGAGAATTATGAAATTAGCATTTTATTTTTGGCTTCTTATCCTTTGTGGGCCATCGTCAGCACTCATTGTGAAAGTGGTGTGGAGCTATGTGCTCCCTTCCCAGAGCAGACTGCTCATTGCCACTGAGTCTTGGGAAACATCTAATGGATTTATCAAATGACAAGGGTCAGAATAGGTGGGCAGCTCTTCAGTTTCCAAGATCACGTATATGAGATCTTTGGTCCCTATATATCTTCAGACTGTGCAGAGGGGGTCAGCACCAGGAGTGCCCTCAGGTAGACTGATGCAGTCAGAGGGCTAGGAGTCTCTCTTTTATCACTTCCAGGAACTTCCCTCTCACTAGAGGAGAGAAGGTGCCAGAAGCTTTTTATTTTGCCAGTCATGCATTCATTTATGGAGAATTTCATACACAAGTACTGGTTTTGCATCATTTCCACACCTATTGTCCTTCCTACATCCCCACATGTCTCTCAAATTCTTTGCTGCAACTGATTATAGAGAAGGTGACTCCTGGCTCCTGCACATATTCCCATCTGAGCATGTGGGCCTAGCACAGGGTTCACATTGGCCTCTAAGTAATGAACAGATTCAGTTGGGTCAGTCAAGCTTTAAGAAGGCCATTTGATGCTGAGGTGAGAAAATGAGCGACCCTTTCCTCTCTCCAAAGCCTTCTTTTTCTGTAGGCACAGAAAGCCACTTTCTCCCATGTGGTATCTGTCAGGTAAGTTTCAGAGAATCCTTTTCAGTGTGAAAGGCAAATTATAGGACATAGGAAGGAGGCCTGCAGATTATTGCCACAGAGGAAGGTTTTTATTGGCTCAAAACAAACAACCTTTGTCCCCAAAGTAATATGATTAGCCATTAAATGAGGCAGGCACCCTTAGGGGCAAACTCCTATGCTAATGTGCCTTTAAATTTCCTTTCCTTTTTTTTTCAGTAAAACTTTATGACAAAGACATAGAATGCCCAGAGGTAGTCCTATCCACTATCCATATGACAAAAACTAACCATGCCCAAATGTCTTACTTTCCACTGCTTTTAATGTTTTAAACAAGTGCTTCTTGACTTAGGGCTGAGCATGCCCCCAAATTTGTGTGTCACCTCTCTTTCTTTCTTTCTTCACTTCTTTTCTTTCTTTCTTCCTTCCTTCCTTTCTTCTTTCTTCCTTCCTTCCTTCCTTTCTTTTTTCTTCCTTCCTTCCTTTCTTTCTTTCTTTCTTTCTTTCTTTCTTTCTTTCTTTCTTTCTTTCTTCCTTCATTCCTTTCTTCTTTCTTCCTTTCTTCCTTCCTTCCTTCCTTCCTTTCTTTCTTTCTTTCTTTCTTTCTTTCTTCCTTTCTCTCTTTCTTTCCACCTATTTATTTAATGCATATGTGTGAGAGCATGTGGGTGTAGGTTTGTGAGTAGGTGACTCTGTGTGTGTGTATGTGTGTGTGTGTTTACACATACACGTGCTACAGCACACTTTTAAAAGAATGAGGGGATAAGTTGTGGGCATTGCTTCTGTCTCCCCATCCTCTAAGTCCTGGGGTCAAACTCCGAATGTTGGTTCCACCTTTGCTTCCTGAAGGATTGTCTAACCATGTGCATGTTTAAGGATGTGTTCCCCTGCAGAACTCGTTCTTGAATCAGTGCGTGGCCTTGCTGTGGACATGTTGCCCGAGCTTCCCTGCATGCTGCAGGTAGGGCATCTTTCTCTGCTTGGGCTTCTTGGTTCATGCACCACAGGTGTGACACGACTGGACCTGGTTATACTATGTCCATCTGGGAAGTCGGACGATCCACAGCCCCTTCCTGTTAGTTTCATAAGCCACAACTTCAGGTTTCTGCTCACTGTTGTTTGTTTCAGTTACTTTATCCATTCCCACAGTGAAAGGGTTACTCTTCCAGAGATTTTGCAAAAATGAGACCTAGGACTCAGCTGTTTGAGGCAACTCACCCAGATTTTCATTTTGTGTGTCATTTGTAATACACCAGTAGACAGGGTTTGAGAAGATCATGATTTCTGATGTTGATTTTTTTTT
>NW_022196912.1:42778090-42781924 GCF_008632895.1 Mastomys coucha
GAGAAGGTGACGGAAAGGAGCAGGGTTGTGGAGACCAAAGTACCAGATGGAGACTCTGGATGAAGTTAGTCTATCACTATTCCCTGGCAGAATGCTGTCCCAGCCCATTAGCTCATACACTGTCCAGGCTGCTTCAACAATTTCAGTTACTTAGAGTGGTAGGGTGGCAACCTAAACCTTACAGCTTGCAAAAGCAACAATATTTGCTTTCTGCATCTTTGTATAATGCATTTGTAGAGGCCTGCTGATATGCTGTGGGCAGCTGTTAAGTTTTAGCTTCTGTGAACATTGTGTAATTAACAAAACAGGCCTAGAAGCAGATGACATTTCTTAAGATCTTTAAAATTCTCCCAGGTCAGTTCTTTGGAGTTTCTCCATTTTTTGAGAAAATTGTTAACTCATTGGGTAAGATGACACACTCCCTGTAACCCCACCATGTAGAAGGCTAAGGTTGGAAGATCCTGAGTTTATGGACAGCCTGGATTACATAGTAAGTCCTAGGCCAGGCTGGAAGGGTATAGAGAGACTCTGTGAATAAATAATAAAGAAATGAAATTGCTTATTCAATTAAAGGAGTTAAAGCATATTTCTTAGTTAGTGGAGTATTTTTTGACCAATATAATCAATTTCCTTCAGTAGCTTTCCATTTGTAATTCTTTATGAAATTCTTCTCAGAGATGTAACTGAAATATGAGAAACAATTGAGTCAGAAACAGAATGCTTAATTCCTTTGATATGAATGACAGGGTGCTGCCTCCCCTATACCTGCAAATTGTTAACTAAAGGCTTTATGTTGTTTAAGAAGGTCTCTTCTATATCTTAACCCCACCACCACCAAACTTGAGCAAAGAGCTTTCCTAGTTCTTAGGATTGTGCTTAGGGTCTGAATTTTCCCCCAAGGCACAAATCTTTAAGCACGAAGCTCCAAGCTAGTGGCACTGTTTTGGAAGCTTGTAGAACTTTTAGGAAGTGGAGCCTTCCTGGAGAATGTGGGTCACAGGAAGTAGGTCTTGAGACTTTTTACCTTGACCTCACCTCTTGTTCATACTCTACTTCCTGTCTGCCCATGCAGTGGGAGCAGCTGCCTCAAGCTCATTACACCATGCTTTCCCCACATGGTAGAATAATTCCTTTGAAACAGAAGCTCAAGTAAGCCCTTTCTCCTTGATGTTGCTTTTGTATTGTATTTTATTACAGCAACAAGGAAAATAACTAACAATTATAAAACAAATACTATTGTATTTGTTGTATTTATCATATTTGTATTATTCACCGTGTGAGAATGCTTGCCAGCTATCCATGTAGCATTGATTTGTACTCCCAGAGAGGTAGGCCTGACTGTTTAAATGAGAAGCTTGTTCCTCTCTCAAGGAGCTCAAGACTAAGCTTGAAATAAAAAGAATTAGACTAAGTGTTATGTATCACTGACTAAAGCCAAAGGGACTTTTTTGCCTCTTGGGTTTAGAGAGATCTTGTCCCTTTACTTGTAATTAAGGATTCAATGGCTGTCCATGGTTAGAACAAAGACAAACAGGGAGAACAGGTGAACACAGGACGTCATTGGTTCTACTTACACCAATCAGCCTTGTTTCCATTTTCACCTTGCCTCTGGGACCCTGACGAGCCCTGCTTGAATCCACCTACCATGAAGTAAATGGGTGAATCCAGTAGGAACCACTGTCTCTGTTTCCTGTAGAATGGTCTATCCAGCCCACATAGGCACCTGTACTGTTTTCAGCTCTGGTTCAAACCAGGGTTCACAGGAACCTGCATCTCTGGCTTCTCAGTCTTCCCTAGTTCAGTACCGATGTAAATTGCCTCTAATTGTCGAATGTCTACTCTGCTAGTTTAGTTGTGGCTCACCCCCTTTGTTTTCTTTGTTTCAGTTGTAGGCTTGTCTCCTATTTGCTGTTGTCTGACCTTGCAAGATTTTGTATTTATAGATGGTGATATAAAAGCTGGCCATGCTGTCATTTTAGTATGGTAACAAAACAGGGACCCCGTTAAATCTGCCACATGCAAGGTCAACTTTGTACCTTGGTTTTTGCTTTGACTTTTGTGGAAGGAGAATGGATGGGGTAACCATGGAGACTTTCTCTTCTTTTGATCTTGCTTCCTGCCAGTCTGTTCAACACCATCTCTAATCCATCAGCAGGTGTCCCTCTGACCAGCCCAACTGGCCCATGAAGGGAAGTGAAAGCAGCCTCTGGAGGAGCCTCTCTCACCTTCAATGGATACGGACCAGGCTGGGAGCAAGCAATTGAACTGTTCTCTTTCAAAGAAATAAAGGACTTTGAGGATGAGATTATTATTTTTTTAACAAAAGCAAGCCTTTATAGTCATTATAACTGTATTACAATTCAAACTTTGTTATGTGCTTACTATGTAGTCTTTCAAGAGTCTCTGAAGCCTCAATGTTTTTACCTATACAATGAGGATTTATGAAAATCAATGGAAATAAAAATGTAGAAAGTTTAGAAGCATGTTTGGCAAGTAGGACTCCTGAAAAAAAAAAAAAGCACTACGTTCTTCCTTACAGTCTCATATTTTCCTACCTTCCTAAAGAGAAAGAATTTATACCAAGAGAAAGTATTATGTACTGTCTAAATTCAAATTCAAATAATTATATTTGATTTTTTAGCAACACAGGCTTTGAATTCTGTGTTTGTTGATTCCCTAATTGGTGTGAGTAAATACTTGGTAGAAATAATGACAAGCTCAATATCTTGACAAGGAAGATGTGGGGTTCATGGTGACAGTGTCATTATGAACCGGTTCTTTGTAGAGGAGGAAATAGCAGGATACTGATGAGACTAGAAACAGGTACCGCCTTGTTAAAAGCCTGTATGGTGGGTCTGCTTCTGTTAGATGGACCACAAATCCCCAAAATGGCTCCACCTACTGTGACACTGGTGTTCAAACACAGGAGCCTGTGGAGGACATCCCACATCCAAACCACAACAGACACAACTAGAGAAAGTTGGTATTTATTCAAGCAGTAAATAAAACAGATGTGTCAAGCAAGGAACTAAATCTAAAACTTCATTCTTGTTTTGAAGACTATTTTATTCATGAAAATCCAGAGAAGGCAAGAAAAACAAGGTTTTCAAAGATGTCCAATTCTAGCAGAAGGCATAGGAAAACACTCATCTGGAAAAGACCAACACCTTTTTTTCTTTCTTTCTTTTTTTTCTTTTAGCTTTTCTAACATTTACTTATGTGTGGTTGTGTGTGTGTGATAGTTGGAATGTGGAGGTCAGTGGACAATTTGCAAGACTCAGTTCTTCTTTCCTATCATATAGATTTTGGAGCTCAAACTCAGGTAGTCAGACTTGGTAACAAGCATCTTTAACTCCCTGTATTATCCTACCAGCCCCAAAATAATTTCTGAAGTAATTTGAGGACCAAAATAATAACCCACTAATAAACATAAATCCACAAATCCAAACCATTAGAATATGTGTCCATGGCACTAATAGAGGCTCTGGCTTGAAGTCAACTTTTAATGCTAAGTGAAGCTGAGTGCAAAAAAAAAAAAAAAAAAAAAAAATGCTAACCTATAAGGAACTCCATTTCTCAACCACCAGAGTGAATGCCATCTCTGGGATTGATTATTAATTGATTTTCAACTGGGGACGTTAATTTAATATGAACAGAATGTTTGTGTGACCTTGAAGTTTCTCCCAGAGCTGTTGAAATAGAAAATAGATCAGTAAGTAGGTAAAAATGCTTGCTGCCAAGGCTGAGATGCAAGTTCAATCCCTGGAACCCACATAGTAGAAGGAAAGAACTGATTCCCACAAGTTTTCTTTAAATACAGAGACGGGGGGGGGG
>NW_022196912.1:42781934-42875329 GCF_008632895.1 Mastomys coucha
GTTGGAGTGGGAGACAGGGAGACAGGGGTAGAATAAATTTTTTTAAAAAAAAAATTTGAAAATTTTTGTGTCTTCACAGATTTCTTTGTTAGTTGAGAAAAAAGCTATCACTGTTCACCTGGGAACATCAGAAGCCATCTTGACATTGATCAGGATCTGGGTCACATTGCTCTAAGTACAAGTCCCTGCCACAAGCGCATAGTCATCTCTGCCACGTTGTAGTCAGAATGCATAAACCACTTACCCTAAAGAAGTGACACCAGTCAAGCCCCAAGGAGCTAACTCTCTACTAGTATTTTAAAAGTGTCATATTCCTCCAAAATGTCAGTGTCATAAAAGTCACAGAAGGGCAGATAAATCTTCTGAACTGAAAAAAAGATTAAAGAGACAAATGACATACAAATGCAATATGAGGTCCTAGACAGCAAAAACGACAAAGAGAAAAACATCAGTTTGGTTGGTAGAATTGCACTAAAAATGATAGTTTAGATAAATGTATTATATAAATATTGTTTGAAGTTTGTAGCTGGGATGTGATTATGCAAAGCATAAAGTAAAACATAAGAGATTTATTAAGATGGATATCATCTATTTCTAGGTGGCTTAAAAAATATCAGAATACCTATATGTGCTTCTATAAATATTGATATACATAATACTCACTTATATGTGGGGAAAAGAGAGCGCTCATTCCAATGTGGTGAGCTATACAAATGGCTGAGTCTAACTAGGATGCACAGTTGTATTCTGCTTATTCCACGCAAGCTTACTTATTTCCAAATACTAAATTTTAAAGTAGCATTTATTTTCTTCTAGGAAGAGAGTGAGCCTGAAAGCAGGGAGTGACTTAGCCATGGTCATCCAACTTTGCCAGCACTGGGTCTCACCATGAAGGTCACCTGTTACTCATCTTTCCCTCCCTATCCTCAGCTCAGTGTGTTCTTTATTATAAGCTGATGCCCACTTGAGTTTCTTCCCACAAACTTACCTGATATCCCTTCATGTGACCAATCCCCAGTAGCAGGTGCCACTACTCTCCCTTTAGATCCTGTTTTAGCTGATCCACATTGAACACAGTACAATAGAGAAGGTACCTTATTCCTCAGCTCTGGAAGCTGGGCCCAAGGACACAGGTTGCCTCTGCTTGACTTTTGGTTTCTCCTGGCCTTCATAGGAGGGCTTGCACCTACAGTGTCAATTCTCTTATCAACAAGGACATAAATTCTGGTGGACTGTGGTCCCATTGCCAGGTAACCTCATTCGACAAGAACTTTTCTATTATAGGACATGACTCCAATGGTCACTTTATGCTTCAGCATAGGAATTTTGAGATGAAATGCTTGAATCCTAACTGGACTGTTTGGTAACCATCATAGACATTTTTTCTCAGCAAGGCTGAGTCTTATACCTCCACAAAATGCTTTTCTGAGTGCACAGTACATAGAATTCACTCAGTACATATCACAGTCATTTCCTAGCAAATTCTGTTTTCAAAAAAGCATAAGTGGTGTGTGGGGATTCAGAACTATTTCACTTGTCTATTCATGTAAGATAAACAATTTCTTTAGAAATCTCTAGCATCTTTGATATGCAGCAGGTTCAAGTATAGACTGGGCATCATGGAGATCAACACCAGTAAATATCTCCTTTAGTCATCCAGCCTGCTGCTTTCATGACCCTCACAGAGTGGCATGCCTAGAGAAGACACCACAAAGTAGAAGTAGAAATCCCCAAGAGAAAGATGTGCATAGAAAATGTAACATTGTGGTGGAAGTGATCTGATCCCAGCCCTGCAGGTGGGTCACTGAAGACCCACCTCTGGATATCAGGGCTATGTCTGGAAGTAACCTCTCTTATTTTTGTTTCATGTGCCTTATTAATCATTTGGGTGGATATGAAAGGTAATATCAGTCTTCATTAAGAGGGAGGCCAGTGACTTAGAAGCATAGTATAGCATTAAGGACAAGCTTATCTTGAGCTCCTGGCTTCCTGCTCCTAAGGGACACAGCACTCTTACTCTGATCCAACCCATATTCTGCATGAGATGAACATTCTTACCTGCAGCTCAACCCATTCATGAATCCCAGCTAGAGGGCATTGTGCAAGTGTAAGAAAGGGGATGTGATCTTAGTGGATGGCAGGGCTAGGAAAGAAAGGAAAGCTTATTCAAATCTGTTGTAGCTTCAAAGAAAAAGCCACCTTTAAAAATATATTTTAATTAATGCTTTGAGATTTTCAGGCAATGTATTTTGATCATACTCACTCACAATGTACCCCATTAGCTCCTACCAGATTGACACCACCGACTGACCCCCAACTTTGTGTCTTTTTTATTTTATTTAATAACTCATATACTCTAGGTCATGCTATCTGCTTACTTGCAGGTGTAGAACATCCACTGGAGTCTAACTGACTTAACAGGAGCCACACCCATAAGGCAAACTGAATCTTCCTCCCCAAGAAGCTATCAACTGCTCGTAGGTAGTAAGAGGTGGGACTGATAAACCCCTTTCCATTTTATAGACTGTTGACTAGCCTGATGTGGTGTGGCAGAAAGCCACACCTGGTATGATTTTATGAATGTCATGGGCCTGTCATCTCCAGAAGACACAGTTTGCTTTTGTCCTCTACAACCTCTGGCTCTTATCATCTTTCTGTTGTCTCATCCACAATGGTCCCTGAGACTTTGAAGTATGTCAGAGTGTGTGTGTGTACAGGGGTAGTAATTTATGATAGATTTCCCATTTATGGCTGTATTCCACAGTTACTTCTTGTCTACACTTTGATCAGTTATAAAATTCTGCATCAACTACCAACCACTTCACAAAGAAACTTCTCTGCTGGAATATGAGAGCTGTATTAATCTATGGATACAGAAATGTGTCTCTAGAAGGTTATTTGACACTAAGTTCACTTAGCAAAGTAATAATAATAAGTTCATCCCCTAAACCCTGTGAGCACCCCAATCCTGATTTCTTGGCTAGACTTACAGCAGCAAACATGTGTTTCACATTGGAGGAATTAAATCCAAGCAGAAAGTGATTGGTTACCCACATGACATTCATTCCACTATTGCATCTGTAATCCTATCTGGTCATTATTATAGTTCACAGGTTCATAGCTGAATAATATCTCTGCTGATCTATTGCCTTCAGCAGCCTGGACAGCACTGATCAAAACTATGATTGCTGGCCAGAAGGGAGGAAGCTTTCTCATAAGTATTGACTTCTTCATGCCCAGTGAAGCCAGCACTTTAAATTTTTTCTTAAATTTGTCACAGTTAGCATTGTTTTGTTTTCTCAACAATAACAAAGATGTGAATGGGCAAGGTAGTATGGTATAGTTCTTGCTTTCAGGTCTTTATCCCATAATATGTGTAATATTCAGTTACTTGAAAACAACTACTCACCAGACCTATTACAGACTATATACATATTACATAAATTATATATATAATTATATGTATAATATATACATATATACAATATGTATATTGTTGTTGAAAATACTTAATCTCAATCAGGGGCTTCTACTCAGCCTTTGATTGTTCAATTCCTAGATAAAAGACACATTCAACATTTAATTTATAGTAAGCTTTTACCAGCACTAAAGCTGGGCAGATATCTACACTGCTATTAGAATCTACTTTCTTATCGATAACCCCAAGTTACTTTTTTATTTTTTTTATTATTATTATTTTTTTTTTTTTTTGGTTTTTCTAGGCAGGGTTTCTCTGTGTAGTTCTGGCTGTCCTGGAACTCACTCTGTAGACCAGGCTGGCCTCGAACTCAGAAATCCGCCTGCCTCTGCTTCCCAAGTGCTGGGATTTAAGGCGTGTGCCACCACTGCCTGGCTTCTCAAGTTAATTCTTACTGTGTTCCATCTGGACTGCTCTTTACTCCAGTTGACCAACCCTCATGACCATGATTTAAAGATTTGTACTCCATGGTGTCCTCTCCTCTCTCCATCTTCCTCTTTCTCTTCTCCATGGTCTGCCTGGACCTCAAGCCCTGGAACCCCCAAACCTGCCTATGTCCCTTCTGCTCAGCTAGTCACTGTTGGCAATTTTATTTAACCAATAATTTTAAATCAAGGAGGGTCACATTGTATGTGCAGATTCTCTCATTCCTGGTGGCAACGGGACCTTGAGGGGCAGTACTTACCATTACAATGCATATCAAAAGATCACACCTCAACAATAATAAATATAAATTATAAATGAATTATCTGCAAAATTGCAATAGTTTGTGAAAAGTATCTCATTGAGAAAGAGGTTTCATTAAAATGCATTGAATTTTTCTCATGCTATTTGTTATATGCTAAGTACAGGAAACACGGATGGTCAAATCAGTTATCTGCCTTTAATTCACTCCAAGAGCAGAGAAAGGGAAAAGATACGTGAAACTGAAAATTCTCCTTGCCCTAATTAGCTCTCTTTCTAAATTGATTTTCTTTATAATTTACTGTTCCCACAGACACTTACTCATCAGTCCTTGTATCTCCAAAACCACAATAGTCTTTGCTTTCCTTTGTGTGATTTGAGATAATCAGAAATCACAACCCTACCCCTCAAAGAGCTCTATGAGGAATTTCTGTGAGGCAAATTGATAATTAGCTTTTTTAAAGGAATCTCTTCTAACTTCTTCCTCTACCCAGACTAACCCTGCCCAAGAGCCTCTGGCCACCACGCCCTGTGGAAAAGTGACGGAAGCCTCTGAGCCCGTGTTCAGAGCTGGCTATCAGGTCTGAGTTCCCTGCTCACAGTTATAAAGACCTGAGTAGACGCTAATTAAATACCATATTTCTTAGATGACTTGATTGAGTAAACTGACAACGGTGTTATCAGCAGTCTGCTGTCACGTTTGATCAAGTCTTCTGCCCAGATGCATAACCTCTCGTAAACCTGAGAGGATAGAGGGGTTGAGAGAAACCTTCAAACGGGGATTGTCCCAGTCACAGCAGTGTAGGGTGGGGGAAGGTGGTGCTCTTCTTAATTAAATGTAAGAAGTTCTGAAGTTCTTTCAATGGCGGGGCAGATAAAAGCTATTCAGACTCAGGCCGGAAAACAGCAGATTTTACTAACTCGAGATCAGGCATTGCAGCATTTCAGAATGTGTATTTTCAAGTTAAGGTTTGTCTGGTGACTACAATTTACTTGGTCCTCTACCCAGTGCTCTACATGGGGCATATCTGCTTTGATACCTGTTACAAAGCTCACTTTAAGGCTGAGGAAACTGAGAGTTTGGGGCACATGTATCCATGCACCATTGACGCAGAGGAGAAGAGAAGAGACTCTTGGCTCAAATAAAGTACTTCTTGGTCCTAGTCCTTCTGATGGATGTGCTGATGGATATTAGGGCTCCTAGGGGAGACAGCAAGAGAAGCCAGGAAGAGTTATTGGCTTAAAGGTGGGTTGAAGACACTGTGATGGTGGCAGCAGATCTCTAACCAAACTTGAGTTTTGTTGCAGAAAGGTAGACAGAGAGATTCTTCACTGGGGACATCTATAGGGGCCTGCCAAGGCCTCTGTGTTATGGAAAACAAGACGCTTAGGAAAGATGGATGAATTTCTCTCCCCCAAACAGCCAGATGAGGGGCCTGTAGAACAGGGTCATGACTGAACCCTCCTATTCCAATCACAAGCCCAGCTATATCAAGGACCAGGCCTTTTGTGTGTCTCAGGATGACATCATCATATGCCAGCCTCTTGGATGGGCAGTGGCCCCGGCAGAGCCTATATCTAGCCTCTCATCTCACCGGCAACCCTTGACTTACCAGGTGAGTCCCAGCAACTCTGGGTTGCTGTCTCCTGTCCTATGGCTCCTGATTCACACACATTACTCTTTCTTTCCTCTGGACTTATTTGAGGTGGGTCAAGTGAGGAAAAAGAGACTTCTGCCTCCAGGGAAGTTCCTGTGGAGCTTAGTCTGGACAGAGCCCATGGAAGCAGGCAGATGAGTCCAACTTGGCTAGAGGAGCAAGACAAAGTCACAGGCATTTGAGGTCACCATATCCCAACTTGGATTAGGCTGAACACTGTACACAGTCCTGACACCTATTTTCTCCTCAAACATTCCTACATTGTCCATAGTTAAACTCCAGTGGGCATGTGTGTTCTAAACAGACTCACACTTACTCATGTGACATACACCTTCCCTTTAATTTACTCATCCTTCTGTTTAGATGTTACCCATTAAACTTTTGCAACAAGCACATATTAACTTTCATTTTAAGATTTATTTTTTACTATTTTTAATTATATATAGTGTGTGTGTGTGTGTGTGTGTGTGTGTGTGTGTGCATGTGAGTGTGTGCCCATGTGTCTCAGAGGCTAGAGACATCAGATCCCCTGGAACTGTTGTTACCAGTGGTTATGAGCCACCTGATGAGGGTGCTTGAAACTGAACTCGGGTCCTCTGGAAGTGTAGCAAGTGTTCCTAACCAATGCACCATCTTTCCAGCAACCAGTACTAATTTTCTATATACGTATGCACAGAGATAACAGAGGCACAGTCTATCCTAGGTATGGTTGCATAGTCTACAGAGATTGTACAAATCCTATAAGTAATTTAATTCACTTTACAAAGTGCCAGAACCCACAGAGTGACATTTGCAAGATGTGTTAAATTATGACAAAAAGGATGCTGTCTTCAGTCTTTGAATCAGAAGCTCTTGGTTTGCACTTCTTTCTGGAGGAAATGATCTAGACTCACCTTCCCAGAAATGTAGAGCTTGGTCTGGTTGCTCTGAAAAGCCAGAAGTGACCTCAGATCAACACTGCCCCTACCAAATGCTATGCTGGCTCACAGGGGCCAATGTGGTGTGTTTAGAAGTCTAAGGTCTCCATCAAAATAGCTTAATCGTAACCTACTGGATCCCCTGCTTTCTTCTGTGGTGATCAGACCAGGTTGTTGAGTCTACTGTGTACAAGCAGAATGACTTCCTGTGTGACACAGAGCTAAGGAGCCATAGAGCCTCTCATGGATATTCCACCACTCCAGTTGGCATACATTGAATAAGATGAAAGTAGAGGGCTGGTGAGATGGTTCAGTGGTTAAGAGCACTGACTTCTCTTTAGGAAGTTGGAGCTAGAAGCCCAGAGTAAGGGCCCAGAGCTAGCCAGCCAGACCAACCACAGGCAGGAGCAAGTGGAGGGGGTGAGGAAAATGAGCAGGACCTGGAGCAAGAGGGAGAAAGGGAGAGGGGGAAGGAAAAAAAGAAGAAGTCATTCTTAAAAAAATGATGAAGGTAGATAGAACCAAACTAATCTTTCCTTTTATTAAGTTGCGACAAGTTCACTATGGAAATTGATGCCAAAAACCTTCCAGCCCCCTTAAAAACAGTGAAAACTAAGAAGTGTTTCTTAGCATGTCTGTTTTTCATTCTGTATCCAAAGCCTTGGGGGCTCGAATTGGGCTCTTCTCTCTCCTTCTCTACAATAAGAAGCACAAATATGGCATTTACAGAGAGTTGCACATGACCGTTTCCCTTTCTCTAGAGCATTCCTGAAGCCTCTCTTTTGATGCCTCGTTCAATCTCAAACTATTCATTCCAAGAAGTGTGTAAAATGGTACATCAACTTTCACTCAAAGGGGAGGAAACAGAGGCCATGGCAGGTTGAATAGAGAGCCAGTCTCCTTAACTGGCTCTGTTTTGATGCTGTCTGAAGTGCAGTATATGTATTGCCCTATTGTAGTTTTATGGAAAACCCACAAGTGAAGTCAACTAAATCCTTTTGTTTCCAACATAAAAGGGAAACTCAGAGATGTGAGATAGAGTAAGAATGTCATGGAGCTATTCAATAGAGCACAAGATCTGAGGACAGTGTCATATAGGTAATCATATATACCTCCTTCTGGGATGACCCACCCAAAGCACAGACAGAGGGATGCTCACATTATTATTCTTGCCAATAATAGAGTTGACGACCCAGAGTGTCTCTCCATCTCTTGAATTCTGAGTCCTCATTTCTGGGTGTCTTACTACCCCATAACAACATATATATGGTTTCCACTAGACCATTTGGAGGCTTGCTGTGTATGGGCTGTATACAAAATGTAAATGTGTACATCACTCCTTGGCTCTCAAGTTACCAACACCTCTTCCTTAGTTGCAGTGTCTCCATATCTCCCACCTTCTTTATTGGGGGTAGGGGTGAGTACGGATGCTAGTAGTGGAACCTGAAGCCTTATACATGCTCAGAAAGGACTCTACCACTGAGGTCATGACCAACCAGACATTAGAGTATGTCACAGAAGCAGATATTTATCTAGTCATGGACCCAAGAAAAAGATCTGAAAGTTTGAAAGCCAGAATTATGTTGAGGAAAATACAATCTAAAATGATCTTTTTAAATTTTTATTTATGGGCAGGCTTGTGTCTATGTGTGTCAGTGGGTATGCATACATGGTTACAGGTGCTATTAGAGCCCAGAAGAAGGTATTGGATTCCCTGAGCTGGAGTTATGGGCAGTTGTATACCCTCGGAGCTAAATTTGGATCCTACGCAAGTACAGCAAGTGCTCTTAACTGTAGATCCATGTCTGCATCTCCCATCTAAAGTTTTCTTTATCCCTTTCTGTCTACATGATGGTAAGTGAGCCACGTCAGTTCTACTTCATTATATTCTTCATGTGTAAAGCAACAATTGTAACAACAGCAGTCATCCTAAGTGGACTCACCATTCGATTTGTGTGGAAACAGTAATCATAACAACCATAAGTTATCCTGAGTGGAGGGCATGAGGGACACATTTTTAAAGAATGTTTAAATATTATTCATGGCAACTGCTAATTCACAGTCTTTAAAATACAAAGTTTTTCCTAAGAACAGAGAAAAAAAATATTCTAGCTGAACTTGGCACTTATGTGGTAAAAGGCAGCCTAGCCTCTAGATAAGTCAGCAGGATATAAGAGGAGGTTCATATTCTCAGGAATAAAGCATAGCTGTGGGGCTTGGGGAAAACTCTCTAGTGTTGGAAAATACCTGAGGACATTCATATGCACTAGATAAGGTTGTAATGACTCTTGGGGTTTCAACTGAACCAAAGGTCTCATCCAGCAGCAGGTGAATAGCGCAGGCTACGGCTGGAAAAGGTGTTTTATTCCTGCCTTTTGATGGAACTATGTTGATGTGGTGAAGGCTCACAAGTAAGTTTTTAAACCCAAGTTGAATTTAATGTTATTAAACAAAATTGTGGGACCTTTACCCCATGCTTTGCCAACACTCTGAGCATCTTATTGATTTCAGACTCCATTTATGAGCCAGGAAGAAGACCCCATGGGAAATATCCGTCCTGGGAGGATGCTGAGTCTGATCACAGATGTGTTTGCACTTGCCTCTTGAGAGGCCTCAGATCTTCTCCCCTTTAACACAGGAGACAGCCTATCCCTTTTTAGATCAAACGCAGTTTGAATATGACTTAATGGGGCTGGGGTTGTTTGTGAAGCTGAGATCACTGGTTTAATTCTCGTTTAATAATTCTTATTTATGATATCCAAGAAAGTGTTTACACTTTAATGAGTCTCTGCCTACTTCTTCTCGAAATGGGTTATAGTGGCATCACAACACATACATGATAGCAGCTAATACTGTATACCAGCAGAAAGATCTTAGAATTCTGTCTTCATCACTGTCCCTGATAAGGATATAACCTGAATCTCTGTCTGACCTACAGTGATGAATCATGTGCCATGAATAAAATATGCTTTTGTCTGATGTCAGTAGGATTAAACTGAATTTAGGAGATGTAGGCAATGGAGACATTTTACAATAAGATGTTCATTTAATAGTGATATTTAATACTTTTGTGCACATGCATCTGTATCACATACTTTAGTTATAACCCAGAGTCCACAAAGCTCAATTTCTTTGTCATTGACTTATTTTTTTCTACCTTACATCAGTCCAAAGAATATCTTAGAAGTAAAACAAAATTTGAAGTCAGAACTGAATTTAAATTTTCTGTTTGTCATGAACTGAGAGGAGGCCATGATTCCTAAGAGGCATGTGAACAATAGATACAGAGGTAATGCCGCTACCATTCCCAGCTACAGTTCCTAGCATATGAATTACAAAATTAATTATTTCACAGAGGTTAAAATATCATCCAATCAAAAATTGTGTCTAAGGATGTTGGGGTTGATCTTGGAGGAGTTAGAAGGTGTAAAGAGTGAATGTAATCAAAATGTATCATTTACATGTATAAATGATAAATTTAATCAGGATATCTTCAATGAATTCAGTACATACTGTGCTGAATTTTGTGTTAAAAAGGACAAAAAAAATAGCTGTAAAAATTTGAAATTAAACCCCTAACTACCCCAGGATACTCTCCACAATTTGATAGTGAAACTCTATTGCTGAAGTATTGTTTACATCACCAAACATAAGAAATTGAGCAGTGACGGACTAGAAGCTTCATGGTGCTGAAAGCTACACTGCACGCTACTGGAAAACTAAAGTCATTATCATCCTCCAGCTACAAATCTTGTGGCCTTCAATAGAGACCTTCCTATGAAATAAACTGGGGTGATAGTGGCACAAATGTTATGGGGTAATCAACCACTTATTGATTGTATGTAAGGATCACTCCATGAGATGTAACTCATACCTGACCCTGCTAAAGTAGCCAAGAAAATGAGACTGGATAGATCATGGACCTATGGAGAAACCTACTACTGTCATTCTTCTGAAGGAACATAGCAATAAAATAACTCCTAATAATATAAAACTATACTCACAGACACCACTCAACTCTCATCAGAGAAGCTCCTTCTTGCGACATGTGGTCATTAACACAGAGACCCACAACTGCACAATGTGTGGAGAGTGAGCAACTTTGAAGTACTCAGTCCGAAGTAGGATGTTTTATCAAACTCCCCCTCAAGGGTCAGGGATCTCTACAGAAGAGGAGGAAGAAAGATCGTAGGAGCCAGAGGGGACGAATGATTCCAAGAAAAGAGTGTTATCTAGATACAACAAGCCTGATACACAAATAAACTCAGAGAGACTGTGGGAACATATACAAGGCCATTAGAAGTTCAAGCCAGATGGGAGCCCAACACCAAGAAGCGGAAGTAGACACTGAGTTCCACTCCTACCCAACAAGTTATTTGCAATTGCTACCTGCTGGGAAAAAGAAATACCATTTTCTCTGATGGACTGTCATTGGGCATATCAATCTAATGCATACCCTATATGTCCTGGAGTGGTTACCCAACACAAACATACCCCATATAATCTTTGTTTGTTTTGGTTATTTGGCTTGTTGTTGTTGCTGCTGCAGTAGATGTTTAGTAGGCTTTCTGTTACACTTTGTTGTTTCAGCATTATTGTCTTTTGTTTTGATTTTGTGTTTTTTAGAAGGAGAGAAAGAGCATGAAGTTGAGTGGATAGGGAGGTGGGAAGGATCTGGGAGGAGTTAAGCAAAGGGAAGAATAATTTGCATGAAAAAATTTAATCAGGATATCTTCAATGAATTCAGTACATACTTTGCCCCCAGAAAAAATAAATCTCATCATAGGACTTGAATGATGCAATAAGGGTTATGACTGGTCTTTCCTAATTCTGAAACTTTCTGAAAATATTTTTAGGCACAGATAGTTAATGAGTTTAATGAGAAACTGAGTTTGAAGGCAATGTCCATTTGGCCCTACTGCTCTAATTTTATGTGAAATGATGTCTCTTGACTGCTTTCTCCTCCGTATTCTCATGCTGGGAATAGGTGGAGACAAATCCCTGAGGCTCCCAAGCCAGCCAGTAGAGCCTGCTACTAAGTTATAGATGAGGGAGAGACCTTGTCTCAAAATAAAAGTTAGAATTCTAACTAGAGGGAAAGGGAGAGGAAGAGAGAGGGAGGGAAGGAAAGGGGAAGGGGTGGGGGAGGGGAGAGAACAAGAGAGCAAGAGAACGAGAGAGCAAGAGAAAAAGAGAGATTGAGAGAGATTGAGAGAGAGAGAAAGAGAATATTAGGTTAGGTTGGGAAATGAACAAAAGGATATAGTTCTTAAGTACTTCGGTGAGTCTTGGAACTTGTTTGTGAACGTACTCCAGACTTTTTAATTGATCCATTTGCTTCAGATTTTGGAGTTGTAGAGGAGATTTGTACAGTGGACTTCCTATGAATGAAATAGTAAATGATCTGTAGTCATTGTCTACCAGGCTTCTGTGGATTCCTCTTGGCATGACAAGTTTTGGTGCCAAGAAACATTGCACTTCAGCTTTGTATCCAACTCCACGACTTTTCACTCGTTTTTGTAGGAAGAGGTAGTGACTATTCTATAGATCTGACTCAACAGAGGGAGGAGAGTGGCAGCAAGCTAATAGAACTCAAAGGTTTTGTCAGCAACAAAGAACGTGGGGCACAACAGAATGCTGTGATAGATGCTTTAGTGAGGTCTTGTGATACCTGACTAAGATGAATTCTAAACTTTAGGCAGCTGAGCCATTCCGTACATCCTACCATGTTCCCTTGGACTTCCAGGTTGCTTCCTACAACAGCCCATGTATTGGGTCTGATCACATTTCTGCTGCCCTCGTGCCTTAGATACGAAGGCATCTGTGCCATGTTCTTACACCCTCTACTGTTGGAACCCTACACATGTTCCATTTCTCCACTTTCCATTATGTGTTCTCACCTCCCTGCAACATCTTCTCCAGAAAGCATTCCACTGGTATCTTAGCAGCCTCTGCTTACCCAGGGATTGCCATGTCCATTTCCCTTATAAAACTGGAGTGCTGTATTGTATTCATAGTTACAACCCACAGGCTTATGTGTAGACTTGGTCAATATTTGTTGCTTAATTAGGCTTTGAATAATACAGGAGACACACTTGTCACTTGTATTGGAAAGGGACAATTAATGAATGTCAAGCAGCAGTGGTTGAGACAGAAAATAAAACAAAACAAAACCAATGTTACCTTGGCTGTCACCCTCCCTGGCTAAATAGTGCTCTGTTGCACTGGCACCTCTTCACTTTCACAGAAAAGCCTAAGTAACAAAGCTCAAACAAGCAATAATGTGTTGTAAAAGAGAGATAATTAAAGCTATGCCCTGGGTACCACTGACATGGAGAATGAGGTGACTCTCCATCATGAGGGGCTGGACTTACTCTATGAGATGTCTCTGAGCATCTTGTCTCTATCCACTAAATGGCTATGACAGTCACCATCTTGACAATCAAAAAATTCTTCTAGTACCATTTGGGGGAGAATCAGATATTTAGTCCAAAGCAAGTTTTCACTGTAATTTAAAATATGACCTTCTCAGGCAACTTTAAGAATTTCAAATATACTACAGCAGAATGTGAAGCCCAGGCTGGAGTAACTAATAACCCAAGAAAAGCCATCCTGACAAAGTCTGGCAGATCCATGGAAGAGGCCACAATGGACTATTGATGGCTACAGCCAATCATCCAAGTTCAGCAACTTAAACAGCACACAGAGGCTAAGATTCAGAGGGTATGGTGGCTGTAGGTCTTTCCTGAAGTTTTCTCAAGTAGTTGGATGTTATAAATCTAGAAGTCTGGTCTTCAGTTTCTAAGAGATAAATTTATGTCTGGGGACTAGAAGGATTCATGGATGGAATGATGAACCTTTACATAGGGCTGCAGGCTGCCTACAAGCCAAGAGATGAGAGGACTCAGGTATTAAAGGGCTTGATGGTTCAAGTACAAAGATTTATGAGACTGTATCTCCAGCTCCCACATAAAAAGCCAGCAACAGTGGCATAGTCCTTCAACCCCAGCTCTAGAGAGGCAATGGAGGTGGATCCCTGAGGCCAGTCTAGCCAAATCAGCATGTCCCAGGTTCAGGGAGATAATCTGTCTCAAAAACTGATGAGGAGAAGAGAAGGGGAGATCACTTGATGTTGGCCTTCGACTTCCTCTTGCATAAGCATGGTCGTGCACACAACACTCATACACAAAAGCAAAGGAGATACTAGAAAGAAATCTGACTAGAGACAGAAGAGCAGCAGGAAGTGAGTGAGCTGTAGTGTGGACAAGCAAGTATGAGGAGGGTGAGCAGGATGCTGGGAAGAAAGCTAAATGCATGTCAGTGCAGCTGTCTTCGACTGGTACACACATGGAGGGAGGGCCGAAGCCCATCTACACATAGCATGAGGCCATATACATACAGCCAAAAGGCTTTAGAGGTGGAGATAGTTAGCTCTGCTGGCACTCCTGCATACCAGGTAAGTGAACCACTGAGTGCTTCTTTTGGAAGCCTTAGTGATATTTTAGTTTCCCAAACTTTTAAATTTTTCTTTCTTTCAAGCTGTTGCATAGCTAAACCTCCAACTCATGACAGTTCTCAACTTTCTTAATGCTGCTATCCTTAATTAAGTGGGCCTCAACCACAAAATTATTTTTGTTGCTACTTTGTAACTGTAATTTCGCCGTTATGAATTGTGATGTAGATATCTGATATGAGGATGATCTTAGGTGACCCCTGTGACAAGGTCATTTGATCCATCCCTCAATGGAGTCATGTTGAGAACCACTGGATTGAAGGCACCTCTCTCCTGTCTTACAGAGGCTGAAAAGATTACACAGCCTCTTACAACAGCCTAAATGTCCTCAGGTCTTGGATATCTTTGTTAAGGGGTCTTCACCACATTTGTCCTCCAGGAGCTGCTATGTCTGCAACTGAACTGATTTCTTCCCTTTTCTCCTCAAGGCTAAGAACACTGATGGCCATGAACCATGATGAGCAACAGACACATACCATCTCTAGGATGATCTACAGTTGCCATGGATTCCTGCCTCTACCAGAACAGGGTGGTAAAAAAAAAAAAAAAAAGAAGTTTTAACTTTATTAGTTAATTAGTTGATGTACATATATTATACTGACTGCCTTTGTATTATCTTCTGCCAAGTCACTCAAAACTAGGAGGGCACATTGTGAAATATTTTTGCTAATTATGTCCCACAATAGATCTATGCTGTACCTATAAAAGGCACCAGATTATGTTTGTCTTATAAGTAGACCTGCTTACCCAGCACTCTACCCAATTCTGCTCTCAGAGGGTTCTTGGAGGATGAGTGTTATGCCAGAAACAGAGCTCTGTTCAAATGTACTGGCCTGTGCTGTTGTAAAGGGGTGGAAATCCCAGAAGCCTATATTTGGATCCTCTTCATTCCTCAACAGAAATTTAAAAAACAATAGGATGTGCCCCGTCCAATTTGCCGCCTGGATCCTGACACGGTTCTCTTTTATGCTGTTGGTTTCTTAGATTGTAGTAAAACGTGTTTCAGCAAAGGAGGCCAATTTTCAAAACCACTCATTTGGCAAATGCACGAGCTCTCCAGCTGGAAAGAGCCGCTTCTGTTCCTTGCGGTTACCTAATCCCAAAGCAGCGGTAATCATGTTTAAAGAAATTACCAGCTCTGCCAATAGCCTTGGGCTGCACAGGGAGGGCTGGAGACAGCCACTGCTGATGCGATGGAAACCCACTATGCAGATCAGGAAGGCCTGTTTAAAGAGCTACCTGGGCACAAATTTTTACCACATCCTTCCCAGTGCAGAGGTCTATTACCTTCACTTTCCTGGGATTGGCTTCTCTAATGTTTGGCTAAATGACCCATGTATTGAAATAGAGATATCTGGGCAATTGTGTTTTCCAAGATGTACTATTTGATTGTGCCATAATCAACATATCTCTCTTTATCACTATCAGGTCAATGTTAATCTTGCACCATTGTTGAATGGAGTGGTCAGAATAATGAAGAACCTAGAAGAATATAACCACTATTGAAATGGGCTGGCACTCCACTTCTGCTACCTTCTATGTAAGTCAGATTTCCAGTTTTGGAAATGATGCAAACTCTAACCTAAAATAGTATGCTCCTTTCCTAATGTTGAAAGGTACTTCCTTCCATGAACAGGGTCCACAACAGAGGAAAAACTCGATAAGAGGATCTTGCTAAGGTTGTTGTCTTCTAATCCAACCATTTGCAAGAGACTGACTAATGAAAGCACACAGTGGGCCTTTCTTCATCAGGAATGTAGGGTTAGGTAGTCTGACCTCATATAACAATGCTAGGTGTGGTCAATATTCCAAAGAACACTCCTGGGTTCTCACAGCTTAACCTTACCTGTTTGTATTTGATGTGTAGGGGGAAGCATCGCCTATTCCACTCTCTTGTCAAAACTATGCTTAGTACAGGAGGGTCACAGAAGAAAACACAGACTCAGTGTGGATCAGAAGATTCCAAGGCTGGTGCTCATGGATGGCTCCCTAGGACACCATACCACAGGACTACATTCTGAATGACTTGAAAGAAGATAAAGCTGCTGACTTTCAGCTCTAAATCCTAGAAGTGCAAGGTCTAGGTGTCAGCAGAACTGGAACTTTGAAAATGAGTGGGAAAACCCAGCCCCCACTCTAGCTTCATCCCTGAAGGCTCTACATCTGTTTCTATACTGTCCTTCTCTCCATGTTTCTCTTTATAAGGATACTTGCTGTGTTAGCATACAGGCATCTCTACTCCATTATAACCTTGTCTTAACCACATTTTCAAGGACCCTGATTTCCATATTAGGTCACCATTTGAGTTATGAAATTCAGAACTTCCATATGTCTTTAGGGGACATACTTCAATCTATAGTAGGTAAAATCTCTCCTGGGAACCAAATATGATTTCATCTAGCCTCTGTGGATCAGATATGCGTGTAATTGTCAGATGATATCTTTGAACAATGGCCAAAGATGTCTCAGCAAGTCAGTTCCAGGAGTCACAAAGAGTAAGTTTCTATACTTTACCATTCAGCTCAGCATGCCAGGTTACTCCCATGTAAGTTCTATAGTGGAAATAAAAACTAATACTCCTGGATACTGGAAAAGATATTCTCGATGAGATCAGCCTGATGAACCCATGATAATCCAGACTTCTGTATCCAGAGGCCTAATCTTATTTCAATGCTCAGAACTGATATGTTCCAAAGGGATTAAATGACACTGACTCAATTCCTAATGACTGAAACACAATGTCAGTGTATGCTAATGTATGAGAAATCTGTGTCAGACAGATAAAAGTGTTCCTTTTAGTGTAAATGTCAATTCATGTCTGTGGGCTGAACTACAGAGGAAGCAAAATCAGAAAGCACCTTAGAGAGAAAGGAGGAGTCAGCTGGTGATTCAATTATTGCATTACTTATAATGGTTGGCTTTAACTGTCAAGTTGACACAATCTAGAATCACCTAGGGAGTCTGGAAGGATTGCATAGATGAGGTTGGCATATTGGGTTGTCTGCAAGCTATTATGTTGCTTATATCCGTTGAGGTGGGAAGACTTGCCCACTGTGGGTGACACCATTCCCTGCACAGAGGATTCTATACTGTGCAGAGAAGGCAAGCTAAGCACAAGAGTGCATGCATCCATTCATTGCTTTCTACTCTCAACTGTGACTATTACTACCTATTTCAAACTCCTGACACCTAATGTAATCTAAAACTGTAAGACAAATAAACCCTTTCCCACTTCTGCTGTTTGTATTAAATTATTTTATTATGGCACGAGGAAAGGAAAAGAAGGCATTAACCAAGCCTAGCACTGCTATTTTCTCAGACTTACTTAATGCATAGACTTACTAATACTTAAACACATGGTATTTGATTATAGACAACAATTACAAAGACACTTTTTGTTAGACATTACACTAAATATGTCATACATTAATTTTTATTTTCCTAGTACTGCTGTGCAGAAGGAGATGGCTTTACTCTCCCATCAGAGATGACAATAAATAAAGATAAGTTCTTTGCCAAAATTATAGTTAGTGAGTGGCAGAACCAACGAAAATTCTCAGTTGCTGGTCCTAGATGTCAAGTTATTCGTGGAAGTGTTAAGATGTCCACAGGGAATCTGGGACTAAGCAGCAGTGCACAAACTACTTGTTTTTGTTGTTGTTGTTGTTTGTTTGTTTGTTTGTTTACCATGTCTACAAACCTTCCTTGACAAGTGTTCATTGCTTAGCAGCCATATTTGTATAAGGTTTGGACCTATTACAATTGTTGCAAACTTAAAAGACATTTTATTTTAATCTCTATACATTGCACAAAATAAAATGTTTTCCTCAATAGCATGTATCCACAAATTTAAGAAAAGAAATTCAGTAAGATCAAAAGCTCCAGTGTGTAGCAGGTAAAGATATCAAGTAGTATGGTAAACCAGGTGACATCTGAGTAGAGATGAGAGGAGATCCATGAAAACTGGGAGACAAGCAGCACCCCTGCCATGCAACATGGGAAAGACTTATGGGAAGCGAAGGCATAGAGAAACCTCTGGAGCCCATTCTTTGTCCAGAGTCTAGTCAGGATTTCCCACTCACCCTAAGAGGTCAAGTTAGATGGAGCATTTTACATGAAGCCATCACTTTGACTTGCTCATCAATGGCAATTGAAATGACACTAAAAGGGGCCAACCCTAGTCAGTGCCTGTCAGTAGTGAATCCAGCAAACCTAGACAGCTCTGGCTACTGCAAGCTTTCCCTTCTCCTCATCTCCACTTTTGCTTCAGAAAGCTCTAGGCCCAAGGCACCTGGAACCACACAAAAGACAATGGCTAGAGACAGAAGAAAAAGACTGTAAAGGGATGACTGGCATTCCCATGAGTGAGTGTGTGTGTGCTGGGTAGGCAGGTGAGTGTGCTGTGTTCTGCCAGCAGCAGAATCAGCACTTAGAAAAGAGCCAAGAGAAAGCACCTGCCTTAGCAGACACCTCCTCTTTTTGACTCTGGTTACTCTGTTCATCTTTAAGAATCATCTCTGACTGTGACAAACCCAGATCCTTCCTCCCAGTTAAAACATAATTTCACCTACAGACAACTAATCAGCATTGATACTTAACTCAAGTCTTAGCTGACACAGGATGAGATCCCATGGAGAAGAAGACAGTGTACCTGTTCATCTAATCTTTATAATGAACAAAATAATCAATATTTATCAGGGACACACTCCATGGCAGGTATTATTAGGTGTACCTCACATGTTAACTCACTTAGTAGCCACTGTGAGGTCAGTAAGGTGGTACATGTGAGTATTCAGTGACAAAAGGGACTGATTACACAAAGGTCATGCCCTTGACCGTACAGTGGAATGATGTCTGTTTTTGCATTAAAGACAAAAATCTCTCACCTTCATATAACCACATTTTAAGGAGAGGCTAGTCACTAAGATAATGCTAGTGTCGATGGCAGAAAAATATTAAATAAGGAAAGAGAATCAGAGAATCAAGAATTCAGGATGGAGGGACCTTTCTCCTAAGTTTCTATAAGGACTTCTGGGTTCATAAGAGGAAAAAGTTCATCACGTAACTGTCAGACAGAAGAACCCCCTAAACAATCACATTGAAGGCACACGTGTGGGCTCAGATTTTAGCATGATATTAAAAGGACAGAGTGAAGATTCTATTCTCCAAAGACGGTCAAATAATTGAGGAAGCAGTCTGAGAAGTTCCTTACACACATGGAAAGGTACCTGGTTTTGTTCTCATTGTGTACTCATAGTGCAGCAACTAGGAAGGTAGATTAATATGATCAAAATGTGAATTCTACAGAATCTCTCTGCTTATTGTATGAGGAAGAGATATAGGGAATGAGGCTGGAGAAAAATCATAACGTGTCACTATATACAAGTATACACATAGGAATCTTCATTTAAAAAAGAAAGAAAGAAAGAAAGAAAGAAAGAAAGAAAGAAAGAAAGAAAGAAAGAAAGAAAAAGAAAGAAAGAAAGAAGCTAGACCTGGTAGCACTCAGGAGATGGAGGCAGGAGGATTAGCCAGATACAGCTATAGAACAAGTTAGAGTTCAAACTAGGCTACATGAGAGCCTGCCTGCCTCAGAAATAATGACAAGTCTGTTTCAGACTCCTTTCTTGTGATTCAAAGGTAAGTGTCTAAAGTGGTAACTTACAAAGCTGTAAAATGGGATTTTAGTTCCCAGACATCATCTGTATGATAACAGCTCATAGGAAGAGTTCAAAGCAGAGCTCCAGACACAAACATGTGCATAGAATGGAAGTTAATACCAATGTGAAGTGACTACTATACATTACCGTGTTAATCGTTACTCCCATCTCCAAGATGATTCAAGATTATAAAGGAAATGATATGAGAATTAGAACATTCCATGAATAATATATATTTACCACAAAAGACTACAGAAGACATATAAGAATTAAATGTCAAAATGCAGACATAAATCCCACCTTGTCCATAATTATGCTTAATATAAATGGTTTAAACATTCCAGTGCAAGACAGAGAATGGCACAATGGATCAATTTTAAAGATAAATGACCCAGTAATTATTGTGCCCATTTATCTGCAGTCTCACTTTCTTTGTTTCAGCCTCCCATGCTTAAACACAGTCCAAATGCATTAAATGAAAATGTACTAAAATAAGCAATGTATAAATTCTAAGTTCCTGAACCACAGTGCTATTGCAAAATACCTCTTCTCTAGGGTCCAAACCATCAGTTGATCAAGTGTATCCACAACCTATGCACTACCTGCCCACTAGTTACCTACTCAAATCTGTAACCCCAATACTTATGTTTAGGTAATTGTTATTCAGCTCATCATCAACCCAAAGCACAGGAGTAATGATGCTGAAACTATTGTGCAAAGAGAAGTCATAAAGGGCTTGGTTTACACTGACTCTCACTACCTCATATGGAAAGAAACACAATTGGGAGTGGATCTTGGTGAGACCTTGGTCAAGAATAAATCTACTGTGAAACTGTAAATGACGATAAAATGAAACCATACTATTTTTGCTGTTATGCCTCAGACTATAAAGGTTGCAGCCACAGGAAGTGGCAACATCTAGTTATTCAAGTCAGTTCACATCACTGCATGACACTGTACTGCCCATGCCATGAGATGGGTGAGTAGAGTACTACTAGATGTATTGAGAGACCACATTAGCAAAACTCATTATGGTCTATAGTTATTGTTGTTCTATATATGTTCAACATATTTTCATTAATCTCTTCCTGTGCCTGGTATTAAACTTTGCATGCATACTTGTGTGGGGAAAATCATAGGTTTCATATCATAATAGGGTGTTGAAGTACATCTTTCAGATATTTAAGAGGTTTTTTGCACATGCAGCTTATGATGAGTGTCTGGGTGTCTCTTATCCAAGGACTTGAGAATGTTGGAAGGAAAGTGGTTGCAAACATAGCCAGAGTGCATAACACCTTCAGAGGGGTAGAGGGGGCGCACCATTTTCCATGACTTCAGGGCAGAACTTGTGAGGCAAGTCAACTGAATATGCTTTATTGTGGAATAGCTAACCTCAGGAGAGCATGCCATGGCAAGTGTGCCTGTACTTGTACCAGGATGCCCCAAAATACCAGGGACAATTGTGCTTGATTCAAAGAATAAATCCACATCCCCCCAAAAAAAGCCTACTGTAGAATCAACACCCTCTTCAATGATGGGTAGAACGAGGTAGGAGATAGAGAGGGAAGCAATCCTCAAATAGTACCATGAACCAGGTAGACCTGGCCAGTACTCAGGAAGAACTGAGACACTCCAAAGCAGAATACAATGCCATCCATGATATATCACAAGGAGTTCCGTAAAAGAAGCACCACACAAAGAATTGCATGCTAATCACACTGGAATGAAATTAGGTAGAAATCAGTGATGAAATGGTAAAATGTTCAAATACATGAAAACAGAACAGTCTGTAATAACCTGCTTAATAAGAACATGGCTCACCAGGAAAAACCACAAATCAAATTAGCACACAGGCTGTAAGACCAATGGCAACCTGTAGCATCTAAACCCTTCCCTTAAGAAGCCAGGACAGAAAGGAAGCAAACAGAGGGAAGAGCATGGGCAAGCCAACAGGAGAAAGCTCAAAATGTGAAAGGACCAACAGATCTGGCTGAGCTGGGCAACCAGAGAGAAAACACTGTTGGTTTCAGTAAAGTGAAGAGACTGAATCATCAGACAAATTTTTTTATAAAATGAGAACTCCCCACGAAGGAAAATCTAGACCTAGATGCCCTCTGTGTGATTTCTGACAAAGATTTAAAGAGTAAAGAATTCTGACTCCTTACATACACAGACAGAGTGGGGAGAGAGAGATGCACACATATACATACATACATGCAAACATAAATACATGTACACACATGCATTTAGACATGCACACAGAGAGAAACAGAGATGTACCCATACATACATACATATATACATACATATACACACATATGCACACAGATATACACATACATAACACAGATCAACAGATGTACATATATAAACACAACATATACACATGTACCTGCACGCAGATGCACACTCTAAAGTAAGTGAACTTTTTTAAGTAGTTAAACTAAAAAATACTTATAGACTATATAATCCCATTCATATGGGATTCCATACATCAGGTGATGCTAGGAGGAGAACACTGATACTTTGAAGGGTGTGTAGCAGGTGCTGTGAGTTCAGATTTCTTTTGGGAATGCTAAGAATATCCTAACTGTAGGTATGAGCATGTTGGTGAATATGATATTTTCAAAATACTCCATTTTACAGTTTAAAATAGAGGAATTTACATATCAATATAAATTACTATTTACATTTTAAAAAACATATCATTAACATTTATTTATTAACTCACCCTCTGTTAATCCAGATAGAATATGGCTCTGTTCTCCCTTCATAGCCTTCTAAGACCAAAATCAAGGTATGGGAGTTCTTTTTGGCTCCTGAAAGTCTCTGATAGGCTCACTCTTGCCTTTGCAATAATGAGGTTTCTTATGGAGGAGTAGGGTTGTGGTCCCTGTTGGTTTGCTCACTGTCACCTGGGACCCCTGTCCTAGGAGGTTCTCACCATCCTTGCATTTTGGCAACTATCTCAGAGTCAACAGTGGAGAATCTTTGGGTAAAGCCTAGCATTTGTTGGAGGTCTGATTTCAGGGTGACTTTCATCTCTGGGCAGCAAAGCTTACCATATCCTGTCAGCCCTCATTCAATATTCCTTTTGTAAAGCCACCAAGATGTGCAACCCATATCCATCATGGCAGGGATGGCGTACCCAAGGTCACAGTCCTGTGGAAGCCTGCTGTACACATTGTAGAATATACTGTCCATCTTATCCTTGACCTGCCACATAGCCTTCTTGCTTTAAATCCCCTAGGCTTGTTGCCAATCTCATCAATTTTTTTTCTCTTTTTGCTGGCTTTGTGGTTGTGGCATTTTTGTTGTTTTGCTTCTGACTTAGGTTGAGTATTGATGTGTTACCTAAGCTGCCCTTGAACTCTCAAACTTCTTGCCCCCATCTCCCAAATTCTGGATGCATAGGTGTGCCCTGCTGGGTCTGACCTCACATGTGTTGAGTCTTATCACGTTCCCTAGCACAGAACAGAAAGATTAAGAGTGCTGTAAAAGCACTGTTAGGCTGAAGCCCTGGGAACTGGAAGTCAAAAGTAGAGGAGGTGCAGGTTCGTGCTCCAGTGACCTACAGCAGAGTGAGCACAATGTCAACCGTCAAAGGGTAGAATGGGGTCGTCTGATTATTCTAGAAATTGTTTCTCGTATTTGGACTGCAAACCCAGATCATGTGTTTTTGTGTGTGCAGCAGGAAGACTGTGTGGGCGGGTGAGAAGGGTCGATGTGGCTAACAGTGCTGCTTTATTGCTGCTATTGCTTCAAGCTATTCTGCTCAAAAATAGGAAATAACATGAAAATCAATAGGACATGATAAAAGTCATTGCTGAAGTGGAGAAGCGTGAGCTCGGCCACATGTTCCTTGGATGCCAGGAAGCCCTTTTCCTCTTTCTTTCTCTTTCTCTGCTCCCCCCATCCTCCCATAGTGTGGATTTATCCACAATGTGCCCAGATTCCGAGCGCCTGCAGGGAAGGAGCCTAATTGCAGCCACATGAAGTCTTGAATGACTTGGCTTATTGACACGGCCTCCCTGCAAGAGCGGAGGCCCTGGCCAGGTGATGATAATTGCCCTAGACAGAACTCTCAGACATGTGAGCTTTGCAAAGGGTCTGTGTTCATCAGCCAGAATCGGAGACAAAAATCATGGCTGCATGACTTGCCTTTGAAGAAAGGGTCTCACCTGTTTGGCAGAAACACACGAACTGTGCCCCCACCCTCGTAATACGGGAAGATAAATTTCACCCCAGTTTCTGTATGTCAAAATGGAAGAGTTGTATATTGCACAGACTATATATTTGTGAGCATGTGAATCTGATTTTTAATAAAGGAAAACTAACATTTCTACAGATTTAAAACTAGATTGTTTTGTGCTAAGGAGGGATTGATCGGTGATGTGCTGTGCCAACCCTGGCACAGGCTGATCCTTTCTCTCCTGGAATCATAGTTTTCTTTGGTCTAAGAGGGACCTTTGACCACAGTCTCCTTCTGGAACCACAGCCTTTGCTTTCTCACATATTTTAAGAAGACAGTGCTGCTGGGTTGTGTTTGCTTCATCTTGTTTTTAGGAGGAAATTAAGGCTCTTGAGTTTGCTATCCTTTTCGAGAGGGAATGCCATTTATAACAACATTAAGTAGCAGCGAGTGCTAAATGCACTGAATGAGCTCTTTAACTAATGAAATTATCCAGTTGTACCAGTAATTACATTTGCTTTCCAAAGAAAATCAGAAGGTTTTCAGACCAGTGTCTTCCAGTCACTAAGAACCCACCTGACAAGCACCTTACTTTGTAGAAATTCTGAATGGGCAGACACCAAGGCACCACCAGTTTGTTCCCAACACAGAGTAGGGAGAGAGCTCAAGAGATCATGTCCCCTCAGAGAGTGGCCCGCCTCAAGGCCATTTCACCCACAGTGCCTAAACAACACTGGGGAGGGGCATACAATACCACTCATATCCCTCTGAGATGGCTGGGTTTCCTCTCACAGGAGCCTCTGCTTCCAGACTTTAGAGCAGGAAGGAGGAGTGAACAACGAAGAGTCTCAGGAAATGATCTGGAGGAGAGGAGACTAGTGTGCAGAGGATAGGCACACTGACCTTCTATTTGTCCCACAATGGCCAAACCCACATTTGCGATCTGGACATGGGGGAATCTCATCATCCTGTGGAGGAATCTAGCTATTATCTAGCCACAGCATGAGAAGAAGAATGTAAGTTGCCCCACTCAGCCTTGCACCAAAGCACTGAGTCAGTCATGAACTGGCACTAGGGATCATTTCAACTGTGAGATAGAATGGCTAGTTCATACCACAGTAGAACTCTCAATTATAGAAAATGAGATATTTTTTTTTCCTAATGTCTAAACATGACCAAAAGAATCTACACAAACTGCCTGTTCTGGAATTCAAAAACAAACATGCAATGCAAGCAATAATAAGAGTTCAAAGATAACAATTAGAGGAACATAAACTATTTCATAAATTGCCTGTCAAGTTCAGCCCAGCCCCTCTCACAGACAACCAAGAATGCATTAGAATGTGTCTATGCAGAGAATGCTATAACTGAAAAAGTAGGTGAAGACAGCCCTTGATATGTTGGGGTTTATTTAAAAAGCCAGCAACATTTTGATCTGCAGCTATTCTTAATGTTTTTTCCCCCTTTGGCATTCACCCCTGTCATCTTCAACATCCCCTTTCATTGTCCTGTGTGTAGTCCAGGTTATCACTGAGCCCCACTGGGTGTTCAGCTTTAAGTTACTCAAGACAGAGAGAGACACAAAGGCAGGTACAATGAGTGTGAGTGGAAATGGGTTGCTTAATCAAAACACACAATCACCTACCCAGATGAAACGGTCAAGGACTTTGACTGCAAGATAAAGGCCCACCAACTCTTTAAAATACTGTGAAGCAGAGCTTGGGACATACGCCTGTGACTCTGTTCTGGGTAGAAAAGGGTGATGCTTATCAACCAATCTAGGTGAACTGGTATGCTCCTGGTTGAGTGAAAAACTTGTCTCAAGAGATTAAGTTGGTAAGTGTATAATGAGAGATAACATCAATATCTGGCCTCCCAGACATATATACTCATAGGTACATGCTCACCTGCACATGCACACACACACACACACACACACACACACACATACGTACCTGAACACATAGAAATACACAAATATACACACAGTCATGTAACACACTATTCTGTACAGTCATTTTATTGATAAAATATTTGAGTGGAAGGCTAATGGATGCCCAGAAACAACCACGAAGGAAACTGGAAAATACATCATAAAGTACACACACTGGTCTGCCTATACTCCTTTATTTAAGTAGTTAAGGCTGTACATTAGGGCAATAAAGTATATTCTGGAATTTAAAGCCTCTGCGTTTTGACCTTAGCTCTGCCTTTGCTGTCTATCGGATAGTAAGTAATCATTTTAACACCTGTGAGAATCCTTTCCCCCCTCTGAACCTTCCGCTCCAAACTGAACATTCGTCTGCAGGTTTTCAAAGTCAACACAGCAGTGTGACTTCCTGCCAGTGAACTTTAATGCCCAGGTTGAGTCTTTGCACTGGAGGTTCCAGAGGGTGAGCAGATTCACTCACTTCATATCTCCTGCTGCGTTTTTTTCCCCAAAATACAAACTAGATTTTAGTGTAACAGATGTTTGCTTATTATGGGAAAACCGTGCACTGAAACTCTGAGGCTTGCTGAGTTTATTTCCAAGAGCACGAGTCTAGGACATTGTGAAGGTTTGCAAGGTAGCAGGGTCCTGACTGATAAAACATGGCCAGTGTCTACTATTTCATCTACTTGGCATGTGATCAGTGCAATAATGGTCACTTAGGGGAAGTCAGATTTAATAATGACTATCTGAAGGGCAATCGTCACTGTCAAAATTCGGCCGATTTCAGTGAAACAGAATCTCCTTGTTTGACGCTGCTTTTATCAGCTGGTGACTGACTATTTCATCTTGTCACACTCTGGGTTGTGCAGGTGAGCTAGCTAAGATCAAATGTGATTGGCATGTAGAGCCCTTTAAAATTGTCAGGCCAACTTGCAATTGGGCAGGATGCCACCCGAGCAGATGGCTTGGGTGATGCCAGGCAGCCAGGGCAGGCATCAACGCTGAGTATCCATAGAACATTTACTTTCTCTTACTGAAAGTAAGGTGCAGGTGTAGGAGTAGGGCAGCTCAATGTTGAAACATACTAAATTATTAGTATACTATAGAGGTGCTGTCTTTTAAATATGAGGAGCTAGGGGACCAGAGAATAAAAGATTCTGAGCTTCTCAAGGTGAAGAGGCATGGTAAAGGCATGGCCTATCATCCTACACTTGTTCCCGCTTCACTCATTCGTCCAGTAAGTTCTGATCACCCACAATGGAGGGGTATCACCTACCTAGATCTGACCAGACAGGTGTGATTGCTATCACAAGTCCCTGTTCATCTACTTCTGCTATAGAAAATTTGCCACACTAATGAGTAGTCCCCACTGAATATCTAATTTACACTACACGCAGATCTATTATTCTACATGGAATCCATTCCAAGACATAGGTAGCAGAGTAACCATCATGGCTTCAGGTAGAATTAGAAAAAAAAAGGCTAATATTTCCTCTAGAAACAGAAATATTACTTGTGGCTTGAGTTAACTATCTCTTAACTTCATCCAACTTTATAAAATATAATCACTTGTGCAACTCTGAAAAATGAACAAAATGTGTGATGTATATATCTCTGTTGTGACTGCATCTTTTGTGGTTGGAGAGAATGCTGTTTAACTGTCATGTACGACTCAGATTCCAAAACATCAATTTAGTATCTTAGCAGGTTCTGAGGCCTCAGCTCAAAGTGGAGACATGGCTGGAGCCATAAAGATTTGGGGTTATAACAGACTGATACCACACATTGTTACAGAGTCCTGGAAAATAAACTTGACTGTCTGGTATGATATACAGTAAATGTTACAGAAGCAAGGAGAAACTTTAAACAACACTCCTGGAAATAGCCTAGTAATCAAGTACAGGCTTGTCTATCTATGAGAATGCTACACATCTAATGGGAAAGACATTGGAAGAAAACTCACTGAAAAAAAGGAAAATTGGGGCCCGTATATTATGTTGAATATAAGCATGACTTGGCTCTGCCTTACACAGGAGAACTTATAAACAACAGAAAGGATTGCTCACAGATCTGGAGGCTGGGAGGTACTGTGTCTGGTCTTCAGGGATAGTTATTTGTGTATTTCCTCGCACAGCCTCCTTCCAGCTTCTCCTCTGAGGTCACTATTTTCATGAATGATGACTGTATGATGTCAACATCCCACAAGGCTTCCTCACAGCATCATGGGAAGATTGCACTAGAATCTCCCAGAGGAGAATGTGCACTCTGTGTATTGTACTACCTGTACCTCTTAGCATCCTTTCTCCACAGTCTATTAGTACCCATACTCTCCCTGTACATTGATGCCCTTGACCTTGTCTTCCTGGTATCTCTGTATAAATCCAGGGTAAGAGTACCGAAGTAAACAAGAATCTCCTAAGTGGTCCTAGGGTCCAATCTCTTAAATATCATAATGACTCTTATACAAGAAAGATGCTCCAAGGTCGTGCCTAAGTTCAAGAGACTTTCTCATGGTGTCCTATAAAGTAGAGCATTTGGAACTTAACACTGTACCAGGCTTTCATGTCCAGACAATGACACCATTAGAATATTCATAAGATATGACAGGCAGGTGTGAATGTAGGTAGATGTCATTAGCAGTGGTGAGTGGCATTTTCAGCATAGGCTGTTAGTGATGACATCATCCCTATCATTTTGAATATTTGTATACTGGTTAACCTTGGATGGAAACATGGAATGGATTATCTTTCCTAAAACAATCACATATTGACTTCCTAATTTCCATCCTTCACTTGTGTTTGTATCTTAAAAATGGACCACTGAAGGTGTGATTGTTTAAGAGGCATGCTTGGGGTCCCTAACCTAAGTCATGTATTCCTATAGAAAGGAACACCAAACTGAGGTGAAGAGAGTAGACTTCAGAGGTGGAATCAAGACACCAAAAGCTAGAGTGGGACATGGTAAACATTCTCACCGCACCTTGAGCCATCAGAGTAGCCACCTCTACCACCCCGGATCTCAGGTCCCATCCTCCAGAACTGTGAGGTGAGTCCCTGATGCCTGAGGTCCTAGGGTTTGAGTTCTGTGACAGCAGCTGAGACACTGAAGGACAAGCAAACATTGCTGTAATGTACAACGTAAGGTGAGAGGAGACAGGTGTCCTGACAACTGTGAGGTCTCATCCTGTGGCTAGGTGACTTTTTTGATTGGACAAGAGAGTAGAAGTCATGATACTTGAGGGACTTCAGCCATTTGACTGGAGTATAGATAAATCTAAGAGAAAGAGCATAACTAATTTTTAACCCTGGGTACCAGTTGCCTTGCCTGATGTTTTGCCAAGCATGGTTATGCCTTTTTTCTTGGTAGTCAAAACAGGTACAGCTTATCTCTCTCCCTCTGCCCTGTCAGCATCCAAAGCTCAACAGATCTGACATCCTAATAGCTAAGGTATTAGACCCATTCTCTCTCCTCCTGGTCCTGCATTTTGGAGGATGTTACCATGTCTTGCCTTGACTTACGGAAACTGTGATCTAATTCGTCTCCCTAAAGTCTATTTCATGCCTCCTCCTGTGTGCCATTCCATGTCAAAACACAGCAAGGCAAGTTGAAGGCTTCATCAATCACATGGAGTGAAGGCCAGTCTCTAGTAATATAGACAACAGCATCTCACCTTCCTAGAAGATGTAATGACTAGGAAGATAGGCCACTTGACATCGACCTGCGCTCCACACTTTTTGGTTTTGTGGCCTTAGACCTTGGACGCAACCAGCAGACCTTAGGTTTATCATTATAAAATCAGATAGGAGTGGTTTTCTAGGATTGATGGTAAAATGCACTGACCATTGAATAGCTAAGAAAGCATCATTTAAGAAAGATGCTCTAAATGCTACATGGAATTCATAGAGGCCGCGTGTTCAAATGCCTTCTTTCCCTTTACTCTAATTCTAAAATGCTTAAACTCTTTCAAAATACCAAGCAATACTGATAGAGACATACATGTCCATGGAATATTTGCCTGATCCTCAAAGCCCATATTAAAAAAACCCAAAAAACTTATGCCTATAATCCCAGCACTAAGGAGGAAAGATAGGAAGATACCTGGTGCTCAGTGGTAGTCAGCTTCACTTAGTCAGAGCTCCAGGTTCAATGAAAGATTGTTTATGGAAACAAACAATGTAAATGGCTTCTGAAGAATGACACAGAGTGGATGTCTGGCACCCACGTACATGCACACAAATGTGATATACATGAACATACACATGCATGTACATACATGTATATGTATGACCAAACATACCTAAGCACACACACAAAATTACCACAAGCAAAATCAAAACAAAGCAATATTATTTTTCAGACTTCAGACCTAGGCTTGATGGGACCCTATTTGTTTGAAAATGTCCCCTTTTAATGTCTAGTTTCTTTTTAAAAATGTCTCTGTGGTCGCCTCTTCTCTCTCTCTCTGTCTCTCTGTCTCTCTCTCCCTCTTTTCCTCTCTGTCTCTCTCTGTCTCTCTCTGTCTCTCTGTCTCTGTCTCTGTCTCTGTCTCTCTCTCTCTCTCTCTCTCTCTCACACACACACACACACACACACACACACACACACACGAGGGCTCACGTAGCCTAGGTTGGCCTGAATCTTGCTGTCTAAGCCAAGATAAATTTGAACTTACTTGTGATCTTCCTGCTTCCACCACTTGAGTACCATCACAGGCATATACTACCACATCCAATGCATGTGGTATTAGGAATTAAACAACCCAGCCAATCACTCTACTTACTGAGCCACGTCACCAGTCCATCTCCATCTTACAGAGCCTTTCCTGGGCTCTAGGCAGAATTGATCATATCCTCCTTGTGCTTCAATGTATCTTCATAGAATTCTTTCTTGGCATGGAAAAATCTCCACAGCAGGAGTTGGCTTAAGTCTTTTTCTATCCAAAAGCTAGTTCTCTGTATTTGGCTAGGCTTGGAAGGACTCTTTTATACACGTATAATTTCTCCAATGATTTGCTCTTTAGCCCAGACTGGCTTTGAAATCTCCAAACTTCTCATCCAGAATCACAGATGTGCATCACCAAGCCCAGGGAGACATTTTTGTCAATTAAAGTTTACATTTCAATTTAATCACCATTAAAGATAAATTTACTCTCATGTACTGTGAAGTAGTCAACTGAAGACAAACTTCCTGAATGAATAAACAAACGAGGAATGAATCTGAATATGGTGACATAATCTTAAGGCATGTCATACCTGAGTAGATGAAGCAGGATTGACGATCCAAGGAACACTGATGTCCCAGCAGTCATAATGACCAAGATGATGTCCTATCTCCTACCACAGCAGACTGCTGTAAACACATATGTATGAACACTGGTTCATACAGAGAAAGCCACGACAGGCTGTCAGCATCTCCCTTTGACACATGTGCCTGCCTCACACAGCAGTCATGATCTGGAATGTGAGAAAAACACACCAAGTTGTAAATCAAGCTTGGAGTTTGTGATGTTGTGCTGATATTCTGGGCAACTTGTGTCTCTTCGCCAAAAGCCATGATGAGAAAGTAAAATGGGGCCGGGGTGTTCCTGGAAAGTCGAGGGAACCATTTTAGAAGGACTCAATCATCTCTAAAAGAAAAAATAAAAAGCCTAATATGTCTGGAGAACCAAAACGGTACATGGAGAGATGGTGACCAAGCACAGCTCAGGACTCAAGGACTTGGACCACTTGGACAAGATACTGCCTATCTGCCATATTCCACATTAACAGACTCTATTTTGTAACAGAAAAAGAAATGGAAAATATTTACAAATTTGTCTTAAGGTGGTAGTATCATTCTGTTAGCTCTCTATTATGTAAGATAAGTATAAGCTTTGTGTATACTTCATATTATATGTATAAATATGAAAACATAGTTATAACAAACCACTGAAAATCAAACAGAGATAGAGAGCTTCTATTTTTTTTATTGTACCTGAGTTACGCAATCTAAAATTTGATCCTCAACTCTTCATTATGCATTCAATGTTTTTCCATATTCCAGGTCAACTAAGGATTAGGCAATGAAAAGGCATAGACACTAAGAACAATAATCCCAGATTTGAGTGCTCATGTTCACTGTGACAATTAGTTTATGGAAGCATCCTTTCAAACCTATATATCTCACCAATTTAATGAGACATTAGTAATTTTATAAGTATTAAAATACTTAGTTTTTATTCTCTTATTTTATTTCATTACTTTTTAAATGCCTGTTTGTATTCCAATGAGAAAGAAAGACAGAGTGTGGGTTTGGGTGAGAGGGGAAGCGAGGAGGATCTGAGAGGAGTTGGAGGAGGGGAAGCCATAATTAGAATACATTGTATAAAAAGACATGCTTTTTAAATTTAAAGAAAAGAAAGAAAAGGACTAGTGAACTATAACCCCAAACAGCCAAGCAGTGGTGAGTGTGTATGCTTTTATGTTCACACATAAAAAGTTGCCACAAATGGGATGTTCCTTACTGAACAGTGTGGAGCATACCCTGGCCACAGGATATGTTTTACTGCTTCAATCCTTTCCTCATAGCTAAACATCCAAATATCCCCTCCTCAGTGCCTTTCTCCCCATCCCCTTCCCTTGCTTTTGGGTACAAGACTTGTTCAAAGCCTTCAAGCTTGATGAAGTGAGAAGACTATACCATCATATGGGTCTCATGCCCACTCTAAGGCAGATCACCATTTGTTCCAATGACGTGTTTCAACGAGGTTCTTTAAAAATAAAACCCAGGAATTGTCTGCAGCTTCTCTACATTGAGCAGGATATGTTCTGATTCAAACACCATGAATGGAGCCGGTTCCCACTGATGGAGATGGATTTGGTAGCTTTGAAATTGTCTGAAAAGATGATTTTTGGACCTCAGGATCCAGCATCTGAATTTTGAAAACAGTGTCTGCTATTTTATATATAATAATTTTAAAAGTGTTCTCCATTTCAAGGAAGAATGACAATTTTCTGTTCTTGAATGTGTCTTCCAACTTTTATCTGACATGTATGTGAACACATTTGTATACATGTATCATATTTATACACATTTATTACATATATGTATATAATCTCTCTATCTCATGTGTATGTGTGTCTGTGTATTACATTATCTTAATTCACTGACCTGCTAATGGACACATGAGTTGATTCCATATCTTTGCAATTGTGAACAGTCTGTCAGAAGAGGGAGGTAAATTATCTATGAGATCCTATTTTAGGTTCTGAGGGTATATATTCAGAAGCAGGGTGCATGGTTTATGAATCACCAAGCTATTTTACTTGGTGATTGTAGTGATATAAATTCCAACCTGTAAATGGGGAGGTGTTGGCCACAAGATGAAAAACTTTGAGAAAGCAGTGCGATTATAAAAGCTAAATGAATAATATGGTAGCTGGAGTTGAGGCTATTGTATTTTGCACTTGAATTATGTTATCAATAAAGGAAGATGGAGAAGAAAGGAAGGAGAGATAGAGAAAGGGGGAAGAGGGAGGAGGAGGAGAAGGAAGGCAGAAGCAGTAGCAGCACCATAAGAGGGGGAGGAAGAGGAGGTAGAAGAGGAGGAGGAGGAGAAGGAGGAGGAGGAAGAAGCAGAGCAGAGGACGAGGAAGGGGGGAAAAGAAGAAGAAAGAAAAGTCTAGAACAAGGAAGGGAAGGGGAAGAGAGAGAGGAAGAATGGGAGGCAAGGTAAGACGGAAGAAGATGATGTGAGAACATGCTCACTTTTTACCACATACACATAGGGAAACATCACTATGTGTGTTAATTATAGAGTACTCCTGTCTGATAAAGATATCTTAATGGAGGTAAAAGCAGACACATGGGAGAAATTTTCTGAGAACATGAGAATTTTCAATCAACTTAACAAAGAAGGCAAAAACTAAAGTTTTGCCACCAAAACTAGGGGTGTCGGGAGCCCATGGAGAAGAGTGGCTTTTCAGTAGAGTTGAGGCAGGGCTCTGGGGTTGGGACAGGGCTCAGCTTATAAAATGATCAGTAAACAGGAGGTCTAAAGTTGAAACGACAGAACCAGCCTTAAGGAAGTCCAACACTGTGGTGTATCCTTTAAAACCAGCACTGGGAAGAGACAGGACAGTTCCCTGGAGCTCACTAGCCTGATTGTATGTTAATTAGCAAGATATTGACCAATAAGAGACCCTGTTTCAAAACATAAAAAAGAGTGGATAGGACACATATACACATGCACATGCACACACACACGGATGGTGACCCTGATTTCCAAGCAGAAACAGTTTGAATTGTACCAAAAGTCTACCGTAAAAATTCCTCAGATGCGTGTCTTTATATACATGTTCACTAACCAATGAGCATCACTTGTCCTTCGTGAATTTCCACTCACTTTCATGTTGCTGTTGTACCAACTCAGCTGTTTTTACAAGCCCAAAGGTAGTCTTATCTCACCTGTCAAGGCCAATGTGATAACAGGACAGAAGTAAGGGGTCATATTCTTGATATTTCCTTATTTTACAAAATAGACAAGATTATATTCATTAGTATACTGTGAAATATTATTCTAAGTATGCAAAATTGAATTATCCTTGTCAAAACAAAGGAAAACTGTACACACCATGATTTGGTGTCCCTAATTCTTTTAATTATGCTTTCTCTACTTGCTAATTTGTGGAATTTGCTAACTCACAATGATCCCCTCTGTCGGTAATGATAGTGAACCTGGATTGCCTGTGGTGCAAAGAGGTTTGTATTCTTGGCTCCTGGCATTCTGATTCTTGGGCACCATGTAGACTAATCAATTGGTTCTGTTTCTCTCTTCAAGCTCCTTCAAGCTCTGAATGAATTATCAGCTTTGAGATCAGCCATTAGCAGTGAAATGTTCTCTAGAAGAGAGGAAGAGCTCACCATGCTCTGAACGTGGAGAACCCAGTGACATGCCACATCAGCTCTTACAATTAGTCTTAGTGTTATGCCTTTAGTGATGACTATAAAAAACACACTGGAGCTAGTTTCAAATCCATTGCTCTCTTATCCACACTCATCCTCAGATGTCCAAGTCCTGTTAGCCTAGAGTCATCTAGCAGGGCTGTAAGTCTGAGCAATAGTTACAGGGCAACTGGTGGTACTTGTGTTTTAGTGACTTTACTATTGCTGTGATGAGACATAACAATCAAGGCAAACTATAAAAGACAACATTGTATCAGGCTTATGGTTTCAGAGTTTGAGAGATGATGGAACAAAGGCACGGTGGCAGGAACAGCTGAGAGTTCACATCTCAAACCACAAGGAGGAGGCAGAGAATCACACTGGCAATAGTGTTAGTTTATTTCAGGTTACACTTACAGGTCACAGTCCACCACTAACAGAAGTCAGTCCAGAAATTTAAGCAGAAGCCATGGAGGAACACTTCTTACTATCTTTTTCTCTGGTTTATGCTAGCTAACTTTTTTACACAGTACCAAAGTTTACGTACCTAAGGATGGTTCCGCCCACAGTGGACCGAGCCCTTCCTAAACAATCCTAAATCAAGACAATCCCTCACAGTCATCACCACAGCCCAATATTATTGAAGTAATTCTTTATCAGAAGTTGGAGACTCATAACTGATTCTGTGTCAGTTATGTGTGTCATAACTGAGGCTGTGTCAAGTTGACAGTAAGACCTGACTAGGACACCAACCAGACTACCCTCTGTGTGACAACTGGTCTTTCTTCCCCACTAGTTTTACACACTGAGGCAAGGAATCTCGTCTTTGGGTTGTTGGTAGCCTGGGTATCTCTCAGGATCCTAGCACACTATCCATCAAAACTCCATGTTTGCTGTGACTTAACAAATAAATCAATGATACCATTTCCCACACCCACAGTAGAACACCATGCTGACAGAATGAGCCCTTTCCCCATGAGCCACGTGGACATGGCTTCTAATCTCAGGCTTGTACAGTGCACTTGGCTCTGCATTGAGCCTGGTAGCATCTTCAACCAGGCAGCACCTGGCACCACAAAGCAGAAAAACACAGCCTAAGAACAAGAAGCAGAACCCTAGCTGGTGCCTGGGCAGCCTCCTTGCACAGCCCCTCTTGGGTTTGCTCTCCCACCATTTAACACTTGAACTTTCAGCTGCTGAGATTTGGAATGAGGGAGCTTAATTAGTCAACAAGACGTGACAACATTCTGTTACAGTGAGATTACATACACCTACGGGGTGTTAGGAGACACACGGCAAAAACCGGCAACTTCAGAGACCCGAGAAGAGTGTTATCTTCCAGCAGCACATGGGGGTGTTCCTAGAGATAAAGCACACAAGACAAATGGCGTCTCTAATTGAAATGCAGTAGAAGAATGGAGCCACAGAATTCTGAGTGTGCTTCCTTTCCCAGTGTTCCTACCCCAGTGTGGTGAACTGACTGACAAAAGAATGGTGAATATTTTTAAGTAGGAAACAGAATGCATATGTCTAGAGGGGCTCTGTGCAAGAGCCATAAAAATCTTACACACATCGCCAGCCTGAATATTAATTTCTACAACACCTCTGGTTTATTCCACCCCTCAATAAGAATGCAAAACGCATATATCTTTATTTATTGGGGGTTGGGGTACTCTGGACCCACTAGAATCCCTCTGCATATAACAATGCTGCTGATTATGACAAGGTTCATGAATAACAGAAAACTGAAGCTCTGTGGACTTAGAATCAAACTCCTTTGGCCTTGTGAATGCAGAGGGAGGCCAGCCTGACCAAGTTGCTCAGTGTTTCTTCATCACTCTGTAACCTTCTCGTCACTGCCTTCCTTCAGACAGGCCATGTAGATTTGTTTGGTTTTCAGTTTTTAAGTTTTTCTGTTTTGCATCTGAGCTACTCTCTTCACTTAGCTGGCCAGCACAATTCAGAGAATATAAGGGACAGAGGTGGAGGGAGAGTGTGGTTATGTCAGATGGGCAGAGACTATCTCTCAAAGAAAGTGAAGCAGTTACAAAAGGAGCATGTGCCACTCAAAGTCTACACCCTTCCAGTATCTCAGCTTTGCCAAGGCAACTGGCCTTCCTAGAAGATGCGAATTCAATCAAAATAAATCTGCCTCTGTCTCTCTCTTTCTCTATCTGTCTCATTCTCTTTCTCTGTCTGTCTGTCTTTCTGTCTCTGTCTCTCTGTCTCTGATTCTGTCTGTCTGTCTCTCTATCTCTGTCTCTCTCCTTCCTTCCTTCCCAAACCCATCTCTAGTGTTGATTGATCTATCTCCTTTCTATCTCCTCCTCCATTTTCTTCCTCTTCCAATACTTTCCCTCTTCATTGACCTGCCTCTCCTGTTTCATCTCTCTCCTTCCCTCCCTCCCTCCATCACAATTTCTCTTTTTCTTTTGCTCCATCTCTCTTGCTCCCTCTCTCTATCCTTCTCTCTCTATCACTTTTCTCTTTTTGACAGTTTGTGTCTGGCCTCTGCCCCAAATTTAGGAACTTCCTTTAGAAAAACACTGCAATCATGACAATTTACTAGGTCTAATCCTGGATGTTAAGGAGGTATGCTTTAGAGCCAGGTGGTGGTTAGCAGGAGTCTTTAATCCCAGCACTCAGGAGGCAGAGGCAGACAGAACTCTGAGTTTGAGGCCAGCCTGGTTTACAAAGATAGTTCCAGGACAGAGAAACCCTGTCTCAAAAAACAAGTAAACAAAAAAGTAATAAAGAATGGGTACTTTAAATGATCCAATCTCTTCTCACTGGATGTGAAAATACTGTTATCTCAGTATTCTGAAGACTGGGGAAAAAGTTTAGAGTTTACTCTGTGTTTGAGGCTAGGCTGGGATGCTGTCTTAGTTACTGCTCTCTTCCTGTGAAGAGACACCATGAACAAGGCAATTCTTTTTTTTTTTACTTGTTTTTTTATTAGATATTTTCTTTACTTACATGTAAATTTCTCCTTTCCCAGTTTCCCGTCCAAAAAACAAACAAATAAAAACAACAAGAACAAACCCCTGTTGCCTCCCCCCTCCCTATGCCTGCCACCCCACCCTCTCCCACTTCTTGGCCCTGGCATTCTCCTATACTGGGGCACAGAACCTTCACAGGGTCGAGGTCCTCTTCTCCTATTGATGATCGAATTTGCAATCCTCTACTATACACATGCTGCCAGAACAATCAGACCCACCAATTGAACTGAGTACACGGTCCCCAATGAAGGAGTTAGAGAAAGGACCTATGGAGCTGAGGGGTTTGCAGCCCCTTAGGATGAACAACAATATGAACTAACTAGCACCCTCAGAGCTCCCAAGGTCTCAACCACCAACCAAGGACTGACTGCACGTGGTGGGTCTGATTGTTCTGGCAATTCTTGTAAAAGAACACATTTAATAGGGACATACTTAAAGTTTCAGAGGTTGGGGCTGGAGAGATAGCTCAGCAGTTAAGAGCAGTGATTATTCTTCCAGAGGTCCTGAGTTCAATTCCCAGCAACCACATGGTGGCTCATCTGTAATGAGATCTGATGTCCTCTTCTGGTGTGCCTGAAGACAACTACAGTGTGCTTATATACACAAAATAAATAAGTAAATCTAAAAAATTTTTTCAGAGGTTTAATCCATTATTATCATGGCTAGAAATATGGTGGTTTGCAGGCAGACATTGTGTGGAGAAGTAACTGAGAATTCTACATCAGAATCTACAGGCAGGAGGAAGAAAGAGACTCGAGTTGGAATGGGAGTTTTGAAAACCTCAAAGCCCACTCCCAGTGACACACTTCCACTAACAAGGCCATAACTGCTTCAAAAATGGCCACACCTCCTAATCCCTGTGAAGCAGTGCCATTCACTGTATTTGAATCTATGTATCTGAATCTGTGGGGGCCATTCTTATTCAAACCTCCATAGATGGATTAAATACTTGTCTCAAAAATAATCAAAACAAAAACCAGCAAAATGGTAGTTAATTAATTTTTAAAATTCTCCTCTCTGTGTAGAGCCTGAATTTCAAGTTGAAGTCTAAGAAACCATACTTTTAAACATAAAGTGCAACAGAGCACATTTTTCCTCACCAGGGTCTGGCCCTCTTTTGTATTGGGACAACCCTGTGGTTCAGTCTTAGATATCACCATTTAATTTTTTTTTTAAATCAGGGGAAATCAAAATAATAGTTTGCCATTCTCATTGCCATTATCCCATTTTGGAGGGTACAGAGTTCAACCAGGTACAAGCAGAGTCATCTTTGTCCTTACAAGGTGCTTGTCACAGGGGGTGGTAGTGCACCCTTCCCCCTTACCCAAAACTTCTGTTTTAGGATGCTGAAGCACAAGGATCACAGTTCAAAGTTAGCCTGGGCTAATTAGGGAGACTCTCAGGAAAAATAAAAACTAAAACAAACTTCCATTTTTCTCGGGTGGTGGTGAGGAAGCATAGTAAAGAATCAGGTTAGGTGTTTCCTGTAACCTAAGGGACTGACTCCTTAAACAGTTGTCAGGACTGCTGTGACCCAGGACACATGCAGGCGGTCATGACTGGATGACATTGTCATCCTGCATGAACATACATAGAGAGTGAACAGCCTTTTCTATACTCCATCTGGTCTACCTAGTAGAATCTACATCGAATTGGCTTCTTTACTGTGTAACAAACAGGGACTGGTTCCATAGTTCTCAGGATGCCCATTGAGATAGACTTAAAGTATTCTTTTCTCAGTTAAGAGTGTGAGATAAGTTACAAAGACCACCATCTGGATCTATCCTTAGAACTCACCAAGAATGTAGATTCAGAATAAGTAGCTCATTATTTCTGCAAGTGTTGCCTCTCTTCCATTTCTGTCCCTTGGTTTTCATACTAAAGATATATTCCTCTGATGTGTGTGTGTGTGGGGTGCATCTAAAAGGTGACATCAGCTAGCGTACTTTATGCCCCTTTTGCTCCTGGTGGAACACGTTATTCAAGTCTGTCTCCTACTAATTGTCTCTTCATGTGGGCTATCTGAGCTTTTTATCTCATATAACTTTCATTGATTTCACACATACTCATTCAAAATGAGTTCTATGTTTAGAGAGGTGACTTTGGTAGAATTCATTTTTTCCTGGAGGGATTGTGTTTGCTTTGGTCAAGGTGCCAGAGCTGGGGTATCTTGATTCACTCTCTGAGTGATGACATTTTACAAGTTAGAGTCATCATTCTAAGCATTTTGGGAAAGCCTTCTCATCTAGTTTTATTTTAAATCCCAAGTGGATCCAGCCAAGTATTCTTTTCCATGATCCAAACTCACAGAAGTTCTCCCTAGCAGAATTAGCAGAATTCTCACCATGGGTTAAGCCTCCTCTTGATTCATACCAAGAAAAAGGGTGAGAGAAGGCTTTATCTAGAACTTGAGTAGATTCAAAGTTTCAACTTTGGCCCCTATGACAAAGAAACTGGAAAGCATCCCCACAAAGCCTTATTCCTGAGTCAATCCAATATGTGCTGACATCTTTGGCTGCTACTTATATTCCTAATGAACCTGACAACCCAGCTGTGCAGCTATGAAATATTTGCCTACAGAAATGCTAAAAAGTTTCAGAAGTAGAGTTTTGGGACATCTCATCTATCACAAGTTGTAACTAAAATTAATAGATTACAATTATTTTCTAAAGGGCTTCTTTCAAAGTTCCTAATGATAGAAAAACATTAATTGTATATTGATTTAAAAAATATAACAAAAAACTAATTTCACAATGGACTATATTTTAATTTATATGTTGCTAAACTTCTATATAATACATGCTCTCTCACAAGAAAGGGCAGTCTTCAGTTTTCAGGAATATGAGTAGAGATTTACTTGATCTACTGATTGAGTAAATCCTAAAAATACCCCCTGGGAAATATTTTTGCTTGCTGGTAACTTTTTAAGAAAACTAAATATCAAAATAAAACCTGAACAGTTGTTTCAAATAGTCATGAAGTTCAAAACAGGCAATGTTGAATATAAGCCCAGATTTGCCTCAATCTATAGTTCTTCCTGTACTAGCAGTTGCACAGAGGGGGGTTGTGTCATCTCTTGCGAATCCTCTGACCTCCAGGGATCTCCTCACAACCTGTGCACCCACCTACATGCTCAGTCTCAGCGCTACAAACAAGAGTGCTCTGTTTGCCAACAAGCCTTCCAGGTGATCATTTTTAATAAAGTCAGAGGAATTCCATGTTATATCAGTATTTAGGGCTTAAATTGTTATTCTATTTAGGGGACAAATAACAATGTCATCAGGGCCTCTGGAAAACATTAACTCTGACTATAACATGCTACTTTGATGAAGAAAGGGTGAACAATCAAATACTTAGTAGTATACATTAACCTGTTGCTTTGAGAGCAGGGGTGTCTCTCAAAGAGCATGCTGTTTCCAGCCTCAAGGGGATCCATGAATGATGTCCTTTAAGTTCCTGTCACATACATCTCTCACAACATCACTTACAGGCCTGTCAGTTTCTCAAGCTATGGAACTGAAAAGTGTGCCAATGTATGAGTGGAGGTGTGTGAGAGGGTAAAAATCTTAAGTTTCTGGAGAACCAAATGGAAGTAAGGAGTACTTTGAGGAAAGAGTGTATGGAAAGAGAGAGGCTAAAGAGGAGGGGGAGCTTCTCCAAGTTGGCTCTGTAGTCAGGAACTTTTGGCTTTGATGGCTGGCTTGAAAAATGACCAAATCTTTTGGAATCATTATCTCATTTGTCTAATGAGAATAAAAATCACTGACTTGCATAATAAATGGATGGAAGTGCTTGGGAAATAATGTATAGTGATAAAAATGTGTCCTTATAGCTAAGCATACACAGCTTGCTACTGATAGAACAGGACACTCAGGTCAGCTTGTCCAGGATGAGAGAAGAAGAGAAAGAGACTCTGGGACGCCAGTTCAGGAGACTCCTTGAATAGTCTACCCATTAACCTATATTCTGCAGAAGGATGCAGAAGATCCTAGGGAGATGCTTTATGGAACTTGTGAAGATCCTGGCCTATCTACTGATTAGACACTGGGTAGCATGTGGTATGGGTTATATAGCATGGATAGCACTTAGAGAGGCTTAGAGGAGACATTCTATCAGCATGTGGAGGGAAGGGCATCTGGAGGCGGGATAGAGGTACTGAAGGACAGAAGGCTGGACATCCGAACAGGTGTGACAGGCAACCTTCTCTGTGAAATGACTTCTATTTGAATACCACTGAACTGGTGTGCATGTAAGTATATTCATGCACATGCACATATGTGTGTGTGCACACATGTCTGTGCATCATGTAAAAGTGAGTTTCTGACTTTACACTCAAGTATTACAGAGTTAAGAAAACCTCTTTTCAGTGGTGAACAGGCTCAGGCCAACTATGTTCATATCCTGACTTCATGAGGTATTGACCATTTGAAAAGCTGGATCTGGGGGCTGGAGAGATGGCTCAGAGGTTAAGAGCACTGACTGCTCTTCTGAAGGTCCTGAGTTCAATTGCTAGCAACCACATGATGGCTCACAACCATCCATAATGAGATCTGACGCCCTCTTCTCAAGTGTCTGAAGATAGCTACAATGTACTTACATATAATAAATAAATAAATGTTGTTTCCCTGTTTTTCCAACTACCAGAACTGATTTCACACTAGGACACAGTCTTCTCTTTTCTTCTCCTTCGTGTGTGTGTGTGTGTGTGTGTGTGTGTGTGTGTGTGTGTGATCTCTCCCTCTCCCTCTCTGACTGCTCTCTCTGTCTCTCTGCGCACACACACACACACACACACCAGCGTGCATCTATCTGTCTGTGCTGAAGGAGGTAAAAGTTGATGTCAGGGTATCTTCAGTTGCTCTCCATCCTCTGTCTGAATTAGGATCTCTCACGGTTCTGTTTTTTCTTAGCTGGACTGACTGCCTGTCTTTTCTCAATCTTGGGGTTCAGACTGTACCCAAAGTTTATTTGTGGGTACTTATGCTTATGCAGCTGGCACTGTGCATACAGAGTCATCTTCACAGACCCAAAGTTGACACTTTTAGTTGTCCAAAAAGAAGAGAAATCATTGGCTTACTGTCTCCAGAATAAATAGAAGGTGGCTAAGTACTCAAGATCCACTTAGTAGTCTGAAAGTCAGCACACCCTTTAAATCTGAATTTTTTTCCTAAATGTCTTCAATCAAATTGATTTTATGAAGTGTGGATGTTTCAAAGTGGAATTGTGTTTAAGTCTCAGCTCTTCTCTAGGCTTCTGGATAAATCTGGTCCTGCGATTCTTTTATCTAAATAATTAAAAGCATATAATAAGAATGCTCTCAGCAGTATGGACCCAGGGAGTTCTGGTCTGCTAATGGCCAAATCAAATGAGTGGAGAATGTGGGCTATCCATGGGGTCCCTGAGCAAGTTGAGCCACGGAACAACAGAAGGTGATGTCAAGGACAATATCAGGCAGAGCGTGCAGAGACAGCCCGTGAAGGATAGCAGTGATGGGGGTAGGGCAAGCAGCACAGCATGGATAGAGACTGAAGGCCCACAGCGCCACTTGTGTAGGAGCAGGAGGCAGTTTTCCGGAGGAGGGGAACACTCTGCTACTGCTCCATCCACAGCTTAGGGCTCCATCATTTTTCACAGCAAGCCTCCCAGACAAGGATCTCTGACCTATGCTTCTTAGTACTCTGCACACATCATGAGCAATGCCTTCAGTAGCCTTACTCAGAATACAACAACCCTCCAACCAGGCACCCTGTAAGAGAGGCACTGGTTCCTGGAAGCCAGTCACTCTGGTTTGACCGCTTTGAGCCACATGAGGCGGTGTTACTACCTGGTCCAGGCTGGGCTCCCACAGCATCTCTCCTGAAAACACAGTATCATCCAAGAAGGAGAATGCAGGGGTATTCACTCTCCAGGCCTGGAAACAATAGCAATCTTGGGAGAACAGATGGGCAGAGTTCATGTCCCTATAGCTCATACAAATTGGACTAGCTTGAAGAAACACTGAACATCCATGTGCATGAAATACCCACCACCACCAAACTGCCTGGCTATAAACAAAGCAAAACCTATGATGCTGGTCCTCCATATTTGCTGGGAGCTGCTACCTAAATTGTATGTCTCCTGCAGAGAACAGTTCTATCCCACCCTCCAGGCATGGAAGCAGTTTGGGGAGTGAAGTGGGAACTTGGGCCAGTTAGAGGCCCCCAGCTTTCATGCATAGGTTGGGCCAGCCGTGAGTATAGTGCTGTTGGGACAGGATACTATTTATGATTTTGGTCTTTGTAAGTGATTTCTTTGTTCAAGCCTTTTTAAAATTAATAAATTACTTTATCTATTTACATCCCAAATGCTGCCCCCTACCAGTACCCTCTCAGAGTTCTTGACCTCTATCTTCCCTCCCCTTCGCCTCTGAGAGGGTGTCCTACCCTGAGATATCCCTAAGGTGACTGCTATAGAGTCTTTCAGAAACAGAAGGAAAGGGGGTGGGTTGAGTCTGAAACTACCTCTCTGCGAAATCACCATGGACTCCAAAGAAACTCAGAGTGACAGTGTGGAGTCATGATGGGGCTGAATTGGCTTTGGCATGTGGAAAGCCAATATATTTCTGTAGGATGAGCCCAGAAAAAAAAAAGTTAAAGAATGTGGTCCCAACTTCTGAAAGATCTTATACTGCCACTGTGTGTTTGGCTGGTTCTCCCTCCACAGTCTCTCTAACCCTTTTTGTGGTAGTCTTTGACCTGCCCACAGCCCAGAGCAACAAGGCTGAGCTGTTATTTCCCCGTGGATACATGGCTGCGCTAGCTGACACTCAGGTCAATAGACTCTGGTTGAAATGGCTCTCGAGCCCAGACCTCAGCTGTCTACCTGGCTTGTCTCTTGTTGTCCTTGAGCACAGCCTTCTGATCAGCCTGCTCCTGCTATCTGCACAACCTGCTTCCCTCCACTGACCCCCCCCAAAGGACAAGGCTTCCTTTAGTCACTCCACTGGGTCATACTGTCATGGTCTTCCCAAATGGAGAGCTGGGGAGGGGGAATAACACAGTTGGCAATGTGGATTCTTAGCACTCATAGAAAAAGTGGGATGCAGCCTATGCCTTAAAGCCCTGTGTTGGGACCACAGAGACAGGAGAGTCCCTGAGTCCCACTGGTCAGGCAGTCGACAAAGTCCATATTGAGTGAGAGATCCTGTCTCAAAATTAATGGGGGTGAGCAATGGAGAAGGACATCGGATATTAATCTCTGGTCTCCATATACACGTGCACAATCCCACGTGTGAGGACATACGAGCACACTCTTGCACAGGCACACACACACATGCATATGCACACACATACACAGGCACACGCACATGCACATACACAGCGGAGTCAGCGTTTAAGCTTACTTAGCATCTACTGGAGGCTCTGACAGTGTGCCTACCTCCCACTTCTCTCCAGCCTGCCTGGGTATGGTATCTAGTTGATCTGACTGATATGACAGTGTAAAGCTGAAAGGGTCTCTCCTGCTCCAGGACCTGTTTTCTGTAAAATGGATTTCAGACTCATAAGAGAGTCAATATAAACAATTGGTCTATGGCAAGGGGAAGGAGATAGCTTGGGTGAGGAAAGATGGACTTGGGCCCTCACTTCTTCTCCTCTCTTCCCTAGAGATGTAGTAGAGACCTAGTAGCTCATAAGCCTGGGGCCACATTCTAGGAGGACACCCTGAGAACAGACTCAGCATCAGTAGAACTGGTTTCTTGGCCACACTGCACCAAGGAACAGGGCATTGCCTTCCCTGCCCTTGTCAACCCATACACACACCTGTAGGGCAAGCCACATATAAGAAGGAGTTGAGATTTCAATTCACACAATTCTCTCAAGACCCACATCCCTACCCAGAGTCTCTTCTCAAGTAGCTTCCATGTTCTGCTGAAGATTTCAGGGCTATGTATAGTGCCACTCTGTTTACAGTGAAAGACCCAGGGAGTCTAATTTGTCTGAGACATTGAATGGTGCTAAAGCTAAGAAGTAGTCTTATCTGTATTTTAAATCGGTGGCAATTATGGCCATTTAATGCTTAATCCAGAAGAATATACTTGCTTTACATAATAGAAAAGGCATGACACCAAGTAACATTCAGTCTGCCTTCTGTTTTCACTGGGGATTAGTTCTCAGAACCTCAACAGATGCCAACATCTGCAGATGCTCAAGTGCTTATATAAAATGGTGTGACATTTGCATGTAACCTATCACATTCTCCTGTGTGCTTTAAACTCTCTCTCCATTGCTTACCACACCTAGAGCTGTGTAAAAGCTCTGCAAATGAGCCTTACACTGTGCTTCTCTGACAAAAAGAAACAGATCTGTATGTGTTCAGTACAGAGGAACATTTTTTTTCCTGAATATTTTCAATCTGACATCGTTAAATCCACAGTTGTGAAAGCGCAGGCATGGAAGGCTGCTGTGCACACCCAGGACAGGAAATCGCTGCTGTTTTTTAAGCTTCTGTGTGTGCTGCAGGATTTTCCTGCCAAACAGCATTCCTAGCTCTAGCTCTGTAAGGAAGATTTGCAAGTCTATAGATGAAGAATCTCCCATCCAGGAGGTGGCTCAGTGGGTAAAGTGCCTATGATACAAGCTTGAGGATCTGAGTTCCCGTCCCTAATACCCTGTAAAAAGCTGGGGGGCATTAATGTATGTCTGTGACTCCAGCACTGGCGGGAGGGTGGGGGCAGAGGACAGGGACAGGAGGGTTCCTAGAGTTCATTGAGGACAGGGACAGGAGGGTGCCTAGAGTTCATTGACATAGCTTAGTTAGGTTTATGAGTTCCAAGTTTACTGAGAAATTCTGTCTTTAAAAATCTAGTGGAAAGCTGTCTTAAGAAAACATCTGTTGTCTTCCTGTGGCCTCCATGTACACACACACACACACACACACACACACAGAGAGAGAGAGAGAGAGAGAGAGAGAGAGAGAGAGAGAGAGAGAGAGGTTCACTAAGAAGGATGAAGTCAGAGTTATGCAGATCATGAAAGCAACAAACTGGAAATTCATAGCATAAGGTCTCCAAGGCCAGAGGTGATGATTCTCTATTCTCAACGATTCATCCAGCATTGAATATACTTATAATAAAAGATAAAGAGACTAATGGGATTGTGTCAGCAGATTCACCTTTCTTAATGTAACAGTAACAGGAAAATGCATATAGTATGAAGTATATACAAAGAAAATTGACAAGTGTTGGGCTAAGACCCATTGCCAGAATGTTCTAGTCTTTCTTCCAACCTGAGCAAGGCTCCCGCCTTGGCAGGTTTTCCCAGGAAAGAGCTCTCAGCCTCACTACTTCAAGTTACACACTGTGGACACACAGGGGAAGACCAAGTTCTCAACATCCTAGTCAGGGCTCAAGGGGCAGTAATGGAGAGAGAACCATTTGCTGTTGGCTTTTTAGTTATCACTGTGGTTGTTTATCTCTCTCTGTTCAGGACCTCCCTATTTATACACAAGCAGAGCTTGCATAAAATTCTTCACTATCCAAACAGCATCTGAGGCTCTCTGTGTCATTATGCTCAGCATCTTGGCTTCTGACCCTTCTGTGCAGACATAGTGTAGGAAGCAGGCTAGCAACCTCCAATAGCCTGCACCTGCAATTGGCCTATGCTTCTACACCCAAACATGTCCTGTCTCCAGCTATCTTACCCCCTCCCCAAGAATAAATATCTATAGTTCTTCCTAGTTATGTTTTGTCAGGAATGGGGTTATTATATTAATGGAATTACAAACTGTGTTGTTTATCATCATGGCAGTGCATGTGTTTGGCATATTCTTGTACACATTTGTGCAGGTGCTTGAGTCCTTGCACGGGTGTAAAGAGGCTGAAGAGGAACGACAGGTGTTCTGCTTTATACAAACTGCCTATTTCCTTGAGACAGGATCTTTCATTGAACCTAACACTGCCATTCAGCGGGGATGACTGCCAGCAACCCCCTAGCAATCATTCTGACCCTTCTCTGGGGCTTCTAGGTATGTGCAGCAATATCCAGATTTTATGTGGGTTTGGGGAACTAATCTGGCCTTTCTGCTTACTCAGGAAACTCTTATTCTCTGACACATCTCCCCAGCCTAGTCCTTGCCTTCATGCACAGGGCAGTGACGGCTTGCAGAATTTTCACTCAAGTCTCCCATTTTTCTTAAATACCAGCTGTGTGCTTGTGCCCGATGGATTTTTTTTTCAGCATACATGTAATTCTTTACACAGGTGCATGTGTGAGGCTCAACCTCCTTTGAGAATTCTGGCACTGAAAGCACCCTTCAGTTAGGAACACGTGGAAATGAATATTTGTTCCCAGTGAATCCTGTGGGAGACAAGAGTGGTGTACCACCCAGTCCCCATATTCCTTCTGCCTCAAGTCCTGTGTGGGGTAAAGTTCCAAGGATGGAGACCAGCTACTTCTGTGAGAATCTTTTAAAGGGATCCTCCAGAGCTTCCCCAGTCATCACAATGCAGACCTGGACTGACAGCTGACTGAGGGCCTCACTTCCATAGCAAAGCTTTCAAAGCATTCTCCATGGTCCAGAGAAAGACGCTTTTCTGAATGCTAAGGTCTGGGGAAAGCAAGGCCAGAAAGTGGTCGTCATAGCTTGGGTGGACATTTCTGAGCATACCCTGAAGCATGAAAATGACATTTAAAAAAAATTATATTTTTTTCAAGGACTGGAAGAAAAGAGAGGAGGAGACAGGAGTAGGGTGTGTGCAGAAAAAGGCTTCTCCCATCAGTTTCCACTCTGAGGTAATCCACTAGATGCCCCTCCTCCGGGTGCCCAAGTGGAGGCAGTTGCCAATAACACTTTATTCCCAGAAAATAAAAACCAGTTTGCAAATGTCAAGGTGAAAAGTGAAATCAGCTGAATAAGCAAAGAGCCATCAGGGGCCACTCAGCCTTGGAAGGCCCGGGGTGCAAGCCACAGCATCTCTGGAACTGTGCATCACTCCTCTGCTCGGAAAGCCCAGCCATCTCCAGGAGAGTCAAATCGATTAGAGGCCACCTTTTGTGAAAGCGATGTTATCATTGAGGCTGTAATTTATGCAAAGAAGTTCTGTGGCTAGGGATGATTAAATTAGAGTCTACAGTGCAGGGATTCCTACAGCACGCCCCCCCCTCCGGGGGTTCTCACTTTTATCTACATTGAAATCAAGTCTGGGAAAATTCAATGCATATGGTTTGGGATCTGAAAAAAAAAAAATTAGAATGCTTCCACATGTCCCTGTGTATTTTTGAAGTGGAGAGAACACCACCAAGGGTTGGGGAGCCAACACAGCTTTGGAGGCTAAGGCATCTCCTTTCCAAAAGAAAAAAGAAAAAAAAAAAGCCAGAAAAGGCTTTTCGTGAGACTTCCAGGAATGAAGCTGCACATCCCACTTCATTTCAAATGACAGCATTTAATGTATTTAAAATAAAAAAAAAATGTTCCCACATATGGAGAGGCCACCAGACAGAGCTCCCAGGAGGAGAAGGAACAAGGATGGCCTGGACCACATCTCCAGTGTGGTTGAAGTTTCATGGGCATCCCCATCCCATTTCCATAGGTTCCACCATCTTAGCCTGCTGTTTGGATGATGGTAGGAGGCAGGCACAAACAAGCCTGCAGGGCTCCCTAGCTGAAGGCACAGCCCCACAGACTCAGTCTCTCTCTCTCTCTCTCTCTCTCTCTCTCTCTCTCTCTCTCTCTCTCTCTCTCTCTCCCCCTCCCTCCTCCCTTCCCTCCCTCCCTCTCCCCCCTCCTCCATGATGCATAATTCACCAATGTGCTCCAGCTGAGTCAGGCAGAGCAGGGACTGGACAGGACTGTAGCAGAGAAAACATGGAGGATAACAAAGCCAGGCTCCCTTGCAAGCGGCCCTGTGACATTGCAGGACACCAGAGCCCTGTTTAAAGTAATGCAATGTGGGCTTTTAATAGGACATTTGCAGTTGATAATTTTTAAAATGTGTACACTGTCTATGAGGGGTCCATTAATTCTCAGACTCTACCCCCTTTTCTAAATGTATGGCATCCATAAAAATAAAGTCTACCTAGGGAACAGAGGAGCTTGTTGGAGGCTGTTCGCTGGCAACCTGCCACTAGGCCTAGTCAGGCCTGTACCCGCGTTTCCTCTACTCCTCCTTCCAGCCTTAGAGTCAAGCAGCTGCCCTCTGGGTCCTTAACAAAGGAACCTGCTGCCTAGGGTGGGGGAGGCTGCGTTGGAAAGGAATGAGGAGCAGTGTGGGGCTCCTGGAGGCTATAGTGAAAGACCGGCTAAGATTCATTCGTTAACACAGTATGACCTTCTGGACCCCAGGTCGAGCCTGCCATCTATCACGTCAGGATGGAGGTGGGCATGGGGCGTTTACGCATGTGTGTGCCTGAAGCATATTAATTCACAGAGAAACCCAAGGGGACAGTACCAGCCACAAAGTATCCTCGAAAAGACAGACTTGGGAATAAATAAATGCTCACTCCCTTCCTCCTTCTCCTCCTCTTCTTCCTCCTCCTCCTCCTCCTCCTCCTCACATACACACATGCACATACACAGACAGGGGCATACGCTCGTCAACATATCTGTACATACAAAAAACTAAAGTCTGGTTCATGGAAAAACTGACCTTGAGACAAGTCATTTTGAATGCAAATTGAAGTGTAACCTGGTAGGCTGTGTGCCCTTTAGATGGCCTCCCACTTCCCGACAAACCTATAGGACAACAAGCATGCACATGGTCCCACTTGGCCTTGAATGAGGCTGGAAAAGCAGCAGCTTGGGAGCAGCCCCTGTGAAGCCGGTGCAGCTGGCCAGAGCTGCCAGCTGCTGGGCTTCTTAACAATGGCTACGCTGAGGTTTCCTGCGTCCACGCCCACAAATGCAGAATGCCCGAGGGCTGAGATGTGCTTTTGTTACTATTCCCCACTTAATAACCGACTGCTGAGAATGGGTGGAGGGAAGCCCGAGCCAACTGAGTGAATGGAGGCAGAGCAAGCCATGGCTGGGGGACTTCCTGATGGGCTCTGAGGCCTCAAGATCCCGAGTGAGCAGGCCTGTCACCTCTCCATCCTTTAGAGACCATTTGCCACCTCTTCCCAAAGCAGGAGAGAAGCAGGGGAGGGCCACACTCTTCCTCCTCTCCTGTATTTGTCTCTATTTGAAAAAAAGCAAAAAGGCAAAAATAAATAAACAACCATGACAACAATACACCTTTTAGGATTCAGGCGAGAGCAAAGTTTCTAATGCAATTGTTAAAACCAAAGAAATGTATAAAGCATGTTGTAGCCTGCTTGTGTTGCAGTCATAAATAGTTTTGTGTATTTATCCACAGAAAACACAGGAAGTCTTCTGCAGTACCCACACTCAGGGATCTGACAAATGACACCCACATGTGTTTGTCTGGAAGGTTCCAAAGACCTTCGCTCCCATGCTGGGTCACTCCGTGCCCCAGCTCACAAAGCCAAGACAACATCTCCTTCTCCTCCTTGTCTGGAAGGGTATGTTCTATGTTCTTCTTCTCAATAACAGCAGTGACAGGACCTATTCCCCAAGAACATGAAATCTACTATGCTGGATTCCATTTCTCTTGGTTGAATAAAATATGATCCCCATTTGTCTTCGGCTCACTCACGCACAGCCATGCTTTGAACCACTCCTCTTGGGCTTGAACGTAACTCCATGTAATTCAGAATAATCCAGACACTCAAGAAAAGCTGTGGTTTCTTTAGCTTCAGTGTTCCCCCAGGAACACTTTTTATCCATGCAGACAGGATGCAACAGAGCTGAATCCAACAAAGAGATCCTTTCTGTCCATTGAATGATTCCAGTAGAAGCAGAGGGGCTCATCTGCACAAAGTGTCAGCTCACTGATGACCACCCTAGGACCAGTGTACTCAAGAGCCCCATGCCTTCCATAACTCTGTGTGAGCAGAGTGCATATTGCAGAGCTCACCAAACAGCAGCCCAGGAGGCATCAACAAGCAGCCGCTGCTTGTCTTGCCCAAAGACACATTATTCTCATGGTCCAAATGAACTCACACGACCTTTACCTCTACTGCGTTCCCTCCAGTCAAGTCCTGGCTTTCAAATGCAGTACCTTGACTTAGCTCTGAGTTGTCTGGTACATTTGCCTTGGGTCTCATGATTTTTTACAAAAGATTTATTTATTATTATACATAAGTACACTGTAGCTGTCTTCAGACGCACCAGAAGAGGGCATCAGATCTCATTATGGATGGTTGTGAGCCACCATGGGGTTGTAGGGATTTGAACTCTGAACCTTTGGAAGAGCAGTTGGTGTTCTTACCCACTGAGCCATCTCACCAGTCCCAGGTCTCATGATTTTAAAACATCATGGATCTTCAAAGGCAAGAGAGTGCATACTCTTGGTCCCAAAGAAAAGGAAAGACATCATGATAGCTCAGAAAGCCAGTTTATGAATAGCAGTATCAACACTCTTTGCAAATTTAATCAATACAGTCCTGAAAAGTGCCCAGAACTGCAAAAGAAAACAGATCCAACTGGTAGGGGAAGTATAGACATTGAAGAATATGGTGTGCATGATCTCCAGCTTGCCATTGGAAAGAGGGTTGGTTTCTTCACATGTCACAGAGGTAGGATGCTAGATAAAGGAAGTGATGCTCCTGGAACCTGATGGCCAATGGTGAACTTGGCTTCTCTTTTCCCTGCAGAAAACATAATATTTGTTATAGCCAGAAATCAGCAAAGTTTAGGACAGTGAAACCTAGTGACTCATCCCAATATTGTCATTAAATTATTTCACATACCTATAAAACTCATCTCTAATGTTAAATCTAAAATTTCTCTTGGTATGTGTGCATGTATAGGAGTACAGATTTGTGTGTGTGTGCTTGTGTGTGAGGATGAGCAATCACATGTGTGCCTGTGTATTTGGAGGGCAGAGATCAATGTCTTCAGTCTTCTTCAACCTCTCCAACTTATTGCTCAAACAAAATCTCTCACTGAAGGCAGAGTTGGCTCACCAATACAGCTAGACCAGCTGACTAGTAAGCCCCAGGGAGCCTCTTGCCTCTGCCTCCCCAGCCCTGGGATTATAAGTGGGTGCCATGGTACTGGTTAGGTTTTGTGGACTTGACACAAACTATAGTCACCTGGGAAAAGGAAATCTCACTCAGCTGAAGAGTTCTCTCCATCTGACTGGCCAGTGGCTATGTCTGGTGGTCATTTTCTGTGTTATTGATTGATGTGGGAGGGCCCAGCCAACTGGGGGTGGTACCACCCCTGGGCAGGTCATCCTGGATTGTATAAAAAAGCAGGCTGAATGAGTCACCAAAAGTAAGTCAGTAAGTAACACCCCTTCATGGCCACTCCTTTGAGTTTTTGCCTCCAGATTTTTTGAACTAGTGCTCTGACTTACTTTCATAATAGACTATAACCAGTACACTGAAACAAACCTTTTCCTTTCCAAGTTGCTTTTTGTTATAGCAGTAGACTAACTAATTAGAATTGCTACCAAGCTTGGAATTTTATGTGGGGTTGGGCACAAAAAAACACAGATCCTCTATGCTTGGGTGAAAAGAACATTGTTGACTGAGCCATCTATCCCTCTAGACTCCCCCCTCCTAAAAATTTCTCTTTTGATATCTTTTTCTTTTTCCTAAAAATTGAACTCTTGACATGAGGTACATGAAGACAAAGCCTACCTCAGGAAGGACCATGAGGCAGTGAAACACCAGGATAAACTGAAATGGTAGTTAATGTGCTTTTTTTTTTTTTTGTGGCCTGGCAACTAGAGATACTGATAGAGGCCTGGAAATCTTTCCAAAGGGAGACCAGCACGCCTATGCAGAGACTAGAGAAAGGCGTTGGATACCAAATAGGCGGCAGAGCTGTCTCCATAAATCGCCGTCTGCAGGCCTTTTAATGTGTCAGTGTACCCCAGCCATTAACCATGTTTAATTGCTATCTCCGGTAAGTTCCGTAGATCATTACCATACCAGTCATTTTTCAAAGATCCTCGTTAGCAAAGGACTAGGGAACACACACACAAAAAGGGCCTGACAGGAAATGTCTAGAGAAATGCTGTAGAGAGGGGGTTGGTAACAGTGAGCCAGCCCTCAGAGGGGACCTGTTTCTACTGGCACTGTAATAAGACGCACTGTTCACACCAGGCTTTCCTACTGGAGCACACCAGACAAGATAAATGAGCTGCTTGCTTGTACCTACTATTTCCCAGAGCATATTTAGCTGTTGTCCACAGTGCCCACTGGGGCAGAGGGACCTGGCAGTAGCCACTTTGGAACGGTGTCCAGTGGGTTCTGGGAGTGCCTGGGGGATAAAACCATCCACAAGCAGGGATGTGCATGTTTTGCCCATGTCCACAGAGCTCTGACCACAGAGCTTCAAGGTCAACTGACGATATCCCCAAGGATGTTTCAACAGACAATAAAAAGAGAGGGAAGGGAATCTCCAAGTGAGCCCACTTACTTTGTTTCGGCGACTATTTTCATGGGGCCATATCTTCCATCCACCCAAGGTGTGTAATGTGAGCCACATCACTTTCCTTTACCCTTTAAAACCACATCTAAAATGATGAAAGGCATGTTCCCTGTTTGGCAGTAAGTCTGATACGAAGTCAGTCACGTTAGGTACATTTACATCATCCACAGGTGATCTGGGCTCACCTTTCTGACATCTTACTTCCCTATAGAGTCACAGAAAGGCCTCCAAGAGTACAGGCGTCTCACTGGAGTAGTGGTTACTCTCAAGCTTGGGCTGAGGGCCTCTGAGCTCTGGTTACTTTTTAACTTAACTCCACTCCTACCTCAGAATTCATAGACAACATGGATTGGTGTTTATTGAGGTCTCCACACCAGACATTGTGGATTCTTCCCTAGGATCCTCATCTCAACCTTAGGCCAGTGTCTGTGTATATTCTATTGCTATCTGCTCAGAGATGGCATATTAAACATGAAAAGATTTATTCAGCCCAGTCCCAGTGTCTGGATGGGCAAGTTGCTTAGCTTTAATGCCTGTGACATATAGTGCCTACGATCAAAGACAGAAATGTTCGGGGGGGGGGGGGCTAAAAGTATAGTTTGTCAGGCTCTGAGTACATTTCTGACTCCAATAACTCACAGAAGTTCCGGCTTACAATCTTGCTTGGTGTTTTAAGTTTCATGTCTTCTATGTGGACTTCTATGGAACTACGTGGCCCTGTGTTCAGTAAGGATGTAGGGCATTCTCTGTAATGCCTGTTGTCTTACCTTGCATCCTGCTATGTTGAAGGCATTCGGAGGGTGAAAGAGAGTGAGGTATATACCTGTTCAGATGGTTGCCTTCACCCAACCCCATTTCTATTTCATAATAAAAGACTGGCTGTTAATGCAGAGCTAAACCTCAATCAGATCAAACCATCATCCCACCCTGCACTCCCTCCCCAAACCAACATACTTAGAGTGGACCCCAGTTGCTTCCAAAGTAAGAGATTCAACAATGTGACCAGACATCTGGCCTTGGAATATGGCATTCTGCATTTTAGCTTCATTACTTGTGTGTTGCTTGACAGACATTGGGTCCTTTGATCAGTTTTCAACAGTTCATCTCCTATACCGTGCAAAAGGGGAACAGAGAGAGAGCCTCACTCAGGTGCACAGGTTCTGTAGTACAGTGGTTACACAGAAGTGCTTGGCACTCAGAGTGGCCAACATAGCATTGCTTGGCTTCCTCCTCCAGAGGCAAAGAGGGCAGGCAGTAAGTGGTAGACTTTTGCCCAAGAAAACAAGCAACCTTGTAGGAAGTATGTCACCTCCAGAATCAAAAAAATAGCAGACATCGGACAGGATGGAACCTCACCTGGGCTCCCAGGGCCTGGGACTGTAACTTGTCCCTGCTGCAAGGAGTGTAATGTGTTCATGTTTTATGGTGTTCACTTCAAGGATGGGTGTATGGCTTGGTGGGCTTGTCATTTAACATGGAAACTGGGGTGCCACCCTGGAACCTAAGTAGCGGAGAGAAAGGCCTCCACAGGGCACACTGTGACAGGCAGGCAGGCAGACAGACAGGCACACACACATTATTTTTTAATTGTCATTATTATTAATTATTATTATTAAATGAAGAAGAAAACAAAACTGTCCTCACAGAAGCCAGTGGTAAAGGTCAGATACAGATATTGATGATGCAGCCACTGATCTTCCTATCCAGGGACTCAGCTTGTTCTGACACACAGGGTTGTGATTGACCATGTAGGATAGAGTTCTTAATGAAAGAGGCATTTAAAAGTGAGTGGCTCATCCAAAAGGACACTAAGTAGTATAGGGGGTACTAGCAAAAAAGGTTCACAACTCAGGTAAGTGAAGTAACCCTGATTTAATCTACTAGCTGGTTTCATTTACTTGATCCAGTTCCTTATTGGAATCGCAGCAGACTGCTATATCGGCTTTCTCAGTGACCACAATGAGAACCTTCCCTTGGTATGTAGCTTCCATGACTTCGATGGCTTTCACAGAGTCTGCTCATTGTTATGACAAAAAACAAACAAAAACAAAAAACAAAAAACCAAGGTCCCTAGCAGGCTTTGTCTTCTTCTTCCCTTCTGAGGGGCCCAGTGTTTTGGGGAACATGTACCACCACTGCTACAGCCAGCCGAGGCTCGGTTTATACTCTAGCTCACAGGCCAAGCTGCCTGGCTTATTTCCTTTAGATATGAAGGGGGGCAACAAGAAGGATGGATTGCTTCCACCTGTCTTTGATGGTTCCTTTTAATTGTGAACTTGACCACACTGGCTACTTTTCCACTGCTGTGATAATATATGGTGACCAAGGCAATTTATAGGGTTTATTTGGTGCTTATGGTTCTAGAGAGATAGGAGACTAGCACTATCAGGGCAGGGGGCATAGCAGCAGGCAGGCAGGCATGGTGCTGGAGCAGCAGGTGAGAGCTCGTACCTGATCCACAAACAGAATACACACACACACACACACACACACACACACATGGGGGTAGGGGAAAGGGGCAGAGAATGTACTGGGGATGGTGAGAGTCTTTTGAAGCATCAAGCCCCTTGCCCCCATGACATACGTTTTCTAACAAGGCCACCAACTGGGATCCAGTATTCAAACATATGAACCTATGGGGCCAGTCTCATTTAAACCACCATATTGACACAATATGGAATCATTTGAGAAGGGAGTCTCCATGAGTGGTTATCAGGTTGGCCTGATGCCATTTCTGTAGAGGATGGTCTTGATTCCACTGAGGGGAGAAGACCCAGACATTGGGGTTGAACCAGACATGATCTCTCTGCTGTTCACTGTGGATATAACTAGCTGTCCCAACTTCCTGCCTTTACGTTCCCTAGATGATAGGCTATAACCTGAAACTTTGAGCTAAAAATAAACCTTCTTCCCTGTGTTCTTTTTTTGCCTGGGTATTTTATTGAAGCAACAGAAATGAAACTAGGACAGTGGTAATACCTAAGGAGCTTTTATGATACTATGCTATAGGTAACTCAAAAAAAAAGTGTACCTATCATTATCAGTACTGTTATAAAATCAGCATCAATTTAAAAAACACCAACAGCAATATTATGAAAAACACCACAATAAACTAGATCTCAAAGAAATGCTCAGATTATTATGAGTATTTATCTAGCAGTAATCAATTCTGGCTTCTAGATACAAGCTTAGCTAAAGGCATTTGGATACCAATGTTCAAGGTATGTCTCAAGTGATATAAGTTAGGGCATCTGATAGCCATGTTTTCTCTACACATGATTCCTCTCTGCTAAACTCCCAAAGAACATTTTTGTTATTATTTTTGTTTCTTGAAACAGTGTCTTATAAGATAGAGGCTACCCTGGAATTCATTATACCTACAAGGATGACCTTAAATTTCTCATCTGGCTGCCCCTCTTCCCTCCAGCCTTTGAGTGCTAGAATTTTACATGTGTGTGCCACCACACCCATTGCAGTTGGAATAGCTACCAGCAAGACAATCTTGGAGATCCATGTTGTTCTGCAAGTGCGCAAACTCACTCCACTGCCTCAGTACTTCAAATTGAAGTATTGGCCATAATTACTCTGTAGACTCCCAGCCCTGTGCTCTAGTTTGCCATCTCTTTAAATGAGCCTAGATGATCCAGGCACAGAGTAGCCCCTGATGGCCACTGTTCCTCACAAAATGCCAGGAAGAACAGTTTGCTTTATTTATGACTGAAAGACAAAATTCCTCTCCATCTTAAAAAAAAAAAAAGAAAGAAAAATATTACCCAGATGGAAGAAACATGTAAGCTTGAATGTTTTTCTGTTCCTCCAAGCAACTTATAGGATGAGCCCTGTACCCTGGTCTTTTTCTCCTAGGTATTGCCTCTGGAAACACTGTGTTAGGTGAAAATTATCATAACAGGTCACAGTAGCTGCCATGGACAGAGAAGAGATAGAGATGATGGCAGAATCAGCTCTCTCACATGTCAAAGAGACAAAGAGTTATTTCCCAAAGCAGCAGTGTGGGCTCTGGTGTCTTTTCAAGTCTGGGTGTCCACTGATCCCACAAAACAGCTCTGGCTCTCCTTAGCACCAAAGGCATTTAGCAGGGGTCAAAGTTGAAGTCTCAGCATCAGATTCCACACAGGAGCCTTTTCAGAGACCCTGGTGAGAGCAGCCTCCTACTACAGCAGCCACCACGGCAAATGAAGCCATTCAGGAACCAAAAAGAAAAGGACAAAATGCAGAGACGAAAGGAAGAATCGGTTAAAAAATGTGTCACTCTTGGGGGAGTCATCACAAGAGAACCATACAAAAATAGACACCATTGAACAGTAAAAGAGAAGGTATCAAATGGAAGGCAAAATGTGTAGCAGCCACCTGGTGAGGCTTTCCCAACTTTAAAGAACATGTGGCCCATCCTCCTCCTACAGGTCCCTGCACCCTAACACATGAGAAAGGTGGTTTTTCATGTTTATTCCACATTATCCGTGTTCCTTAAAAGGAAAGAGGAAGGAGGAGGAGGAAGGAAGAACTGGAGGAGGAAGGAGGAGGAGGTAAAGAAGGAAGAAGAAGAAGGAAAGGGGGAAGGTAGAGGAGGACTTGGCTCCATTCACAGCCTACCACCTGTAGGTACTACTCTTACTGTATGTACTGCATGCCCATAGACACCCAAACAGTTCTTTACTACTTACAAACCAGTCTACACCATCTGCTCAATATGACACATATACCCCCAAAATAACCAGCATTCTTCCCCATGTCCTCCTGTCTCCCCAACTGGGAGTGGTCAACACAGGGCTGAGCACAAATTGCCATAAAGGAGATAAGGTTTCACAGGAATGTGTCAGCTAGTCACCACAGAAATCCAAGTGCCCAGAAGCATGGACACTTGGGCTGTGTTTCCCAATGCAATTGTGCTGGGACTGGATCTCCCAGCTCTGTGGTGCCCTTGTGAACATTATGGTGGTTATTGTCCAACAGAAGCCATGTGTCATGACTATCAATGTGACAGGATCTACAGTCACCTAGGAGTCAAATTCTAGACATATCTGAGAGTTTCTACATTAGGTCAATCAAGATGAGAAGTCCCACCCTTATTGTGGGTGATAGAATTACATAGTCTGGGTCCCGCACTAGGCGAGAACTTTTATTTCTGTAATATAACACTAAGAGCAAAGCAGCTTGGGAAGTAAGGGCTTATTTCAGCTTACAGTTCCATAGCATGAATGAAGTCAAGACAGGAATTCAAACAAGGCAGGGACCTGGAGGCAGGATCTAATGAGGTCACCATGGAGGGGTTCTGTTTACAGGCTTGCTCATGTAACTTGCTCACCCTGCTTTCTTATAGTGTGGAAGGTGGGGTCCAGTCAGGAGTGTGAGAGAGAAGAAAGGCACCTTGGAGCTCAACAGCCATGCTTCCAAGATCAGATAGAACAAGGGAGAGCAACTTCTAGGAGATTTCAAGGAGCAGGGATTGGGGAGTGGTCCACAGGGTACTGAGAGGGGGCAGAGGTCATCATCTGATATGGGAAGTAGCTACAAAGCAGCAGATCCCAAGTGGGAAGCCAAGCCATAGTCCCTTGACTCCTGTTCCCTTTTAAAGTGCCTTGTGTGGCAACTTCAGCCACCTGATTTAGGACATTTTTATGACTTTAGGCTTCTTTCCCCAGACCTGTAGTGAACCACCCTTGAATTCAGAGACTCCACCTGGTGGCACTGTCCTGTCCACACCAGACTTCTAAACAGAGTCCTGAGCAAGAGGAACATTTTTTTGACACTCTGCATATAAAACACCTTGTGAATATGGTGCCTGAGGAGACATGCCTTATCCCTAAAGAAAACCGCAGGTGCAGGGGCTCCCTCAGAACTGACTCTAGTTTTCCAAATATGTGATACTGGGCTCCCATTCACTTGCAGATGCGGAGGAGAAAGTGCATTGGACAGAACTTAGATGAGTTCCTGAGCATGCATAGAGCACAACTCTCCTCACAACCTGTGCCCGTTACTATCGCTGAGGACACGTGAGCACTCAAGAAGCTAAATACGAACCTCTTCTTTAGAACAAGACTTGGAATTCGGTCAAAGTGTATGGCAAGGGAGGGAATGGGCCCAAGTATTGGGCATATCACTCAGATTTCCCTACATGGCCATATTGTCAAGCTTCCTTCTAAATGTTGATATTTATACCCATAGATGAATGCTACTCCCATCCTAGGGCAGAGGAACTTTTTCAGTGTGACAGTTAATACAAAGGTGCATATCTGTCTGGTCTAAGGGTTGAGAAAAAAAAAATAATTGCTGAGTCTTCATCCTTAAAGAGGACGCCTATATCACCCCTCTCCTTAAGACCCAGGAACCATAATAGAAGAAGGGGAGAAAGGTGGGAAGAGAGGGAGGCTGGGAAAGAGGGGCTGCCATCCAGGTTAGACCCAGGACACTAGCTGTGATGGTTAGTGTTAGCAACTTAATTCAAGAGTCATCTGGGAACAGGGATCACTTACATCAGACTGGCCTATAGGCAAAGCTGTGTGGCATTTTCTTGATTGATTGATGTGGGAGAATCTAGCCAACTGTGGGCCCTGCTACTCCTAGTTAGGTGGTCCTGCGAGCTCTTAGAAAGGTAGCTGGTTTCAAGCTTAGGCAGCAAGCCAGGAAACAGCTTTCCTCCATGCTTTCTGCCTTGACTTCCCTCAATGATGGACTGTGATGGTGACACATAAGTGTAATAAGCCCTTTCCTTCCCAAGATGCTTTTGGTCATGGCCTTTATCGCAGCACCTGAGAAGAAAGCTAGGATGGTGGCCATGAACACAAGGCAGCCGTGGAGAGCCACGCAAGATGGGGTCTTCCCAAGCTCCGTTGCGGACAGAACGGTGTCCCAGAAGCCCTATTCCTTCCCAAGGAGCTATATCTTCAATTGTTGCCAATGAGAGACATATTAAGGAGGGGTTCAAAAGGAAAGGGAAGTGGGTGGTGAAGGGTAATGGGAGGTGAATATAATCACAGTATACTGTATATTTGTATCAAACTAAAAACAAAACAAACAAAAAGAGAGAAAAGAAAAGAAAGAACCAGTTTCAAAATAATGGAACACTTTGCCTGAGAAAACATGGCACCCATTATCTCAGCTGTTACAGGATTCCCTGATTTCCATAATCCCTACCTGTGTGCTGCAAAAAAAAAAAAAAATAAATAAGTAAATAATTTTAACACTTCCCCCAACATTTTGTATCCCAAGAAAATATCCTATTTACTAAGATAGCCCAAAAACTGGCCAGTGAAAAGAAATCCAGCCCTTGATTTTTGGTTACAATTAATTACCTTAACTCCTTTTTTTTTATTTGCTACAATTAGTTGCTTTTGTGATTATTTAATTAACCAAACTTTTCACACAAGCAAGGCGCTCATTCAGTTCCCACCTGTGACCTTTCCCAAGCTTGTTTACCTGGAAAGACACAATGTAACTAAAGCTAGTCTCCCAGGCTGGAGAGGAGGCTGGGAGGTAGCAGGCGCTTGGTGTCCTCTAAACTTTCCAGGCCACTGAGGTTTAATTACCCCGCACAGCTTACTGTGGGGGATGGCGAGGGAGTGGGGGTGGGGTGACCAAGGCTACAGAACTGACAAGATCCCATCCTCCACCCACTCTGCCACAGGAGCCAGCTGCACACCCAGTGTACCAGGGACAAAGAGGGGCAAAGCTAACTGCTGAGGAGTCTGCATTCAGCTGGCAACTTGAAATGCTACATTCCCCTTTTCCAGTAATTTCTGTATGTTGGAAAGATTGAGGTCTCTCTGCAGGGCTCTAGGCTGGCCTGGAAGGGGGAACTCTAAGGCTTAATTTCCAAAAGGGGTGTGAGCTAGAAACCCCTTCAAGACCCAGGGACTGGGTTTTGTTTTGTGACCAGCTACTGCCACAAAAGAAGGACCCACCCCCATTCCAAGTATTCAATTAACCCTGTGTGTGACGCCTAGGATAGGAGGCTGGTTCAGTCCCCATTCAGGAGATTCCGAGGGGGGCTTTCTTTAAGGATTCTTTTTAACAAAGGAGGCCAACTAAGTAGCTTTTTGTTGTTGTTGCTGCTGGGCTCTGGCCTATTGTTACCTCCAGAGGGACCTTTTCCACTTAATTGGGCTTTAGAATCCCACCACTATTGTATTTGTATATACGAAATACCAGCTGAGGAAGTCTGCAGATTTAAGTCTATAAGCACTTCGGCAAGCAGATTCCCAAACCTCCTTAGCTGTCCTGCCTGATGTAAGTCATCCGGATAGAAAAAATTTCATAAAATTAGACCCACAATAAGAACGCGTTTCTTCTACTGAGTTTCTGTTAGGCATCAGACACTGCCTTCCTCTTTGTGTGCTGGTTTCTAGTGAACCTCTTGTGTTCAGGATGGGGCATTTAGGAATAAAGAAGTCACGATTAACTCAGCTCAGTCCAGATGCTTCACCCCTCCCCAAAGTACAGAACGGCGTTTTTTGGTTTGGCTTCCTTTGGGGTTCCAGCATGTTGGCTCTCCAGTGAGATAAGGAGTCCCATCCTCAAACAGAAAAGAAACAGACATGAAACGTACACAGCAGTAGATACCTGGGGGGTGGGGGGAGCCAGTGGGGAATATATATAAAAGCACCTGGCATGATGACAGACAATAGGGTATGGTGAGGCCTGAGGAAAATCAGGCCTCGTCACATCTCTCAGAGACTCACTTTTGCAGGGATTACACTATTTCACTCCCTCATTTGTTTTTTTTTTTCTTTCTTCTTCTCTGAGGCAACAGTTCTACTTCTTGCCTGGGAGATTAGACAGACTCCTCAGAGGGCAGCAAGTCCTACTGATGAGACTAAGCAGACATCATAAATAATGGTGGCTCTCTCAGCATTGAGACATAGACAGTACTGGGGAAAGCGAGACGACTCCACATTTAATTTAGTGCTCTCTGGCCTCTCATGGGAGTCTAGAATGAGTATTCATGCCGGGCGGGCCTGTTGGTGATGGTGACAACTGTCAGCAGCCAATAAGGAGGCTCTGCCTGTTCACGACACCTGATTCACCTCAGCAGTGGGCATTAGTTACCTAGCCTGGGTGGCTGCTTGCATGTGCCACCTCTGGGCCAAGAAGACCCTACTTTTCTTTGCTGAGGTGCACAACAGAGCTTGTGCTGCTGGGCATCCAAACTACACATGCATAGCACACATAAGCTAAGGGTGGCAGCTGGCTGGCCTCTGACCCATAAACAGGACAATGTGCTCCAAAAGTATTTCTGACAAATTTTATACAGACAAAAAAAAAGACATCCAGCTCTGGGGGCAGGAAGTACTCCTTGGAACTCACCCCTTCACTTAACGCTGTGGATGAAGGGGACAGAGACATTCGATGCTTGGGTTGTAATGTACTGGGCTGGGGAGAGGTGGTGCAGTCAGGAAAAGGCTTGCCTTGCAGTCATGGGACCGTGAGTTCCATATACCAGAACATACAAACAAGGTCCAGTGGCATGTGTCTATAATTTCAGAAGCGTTGTTCAGCAGAAGCAGGCCGATCTCTGAGGCTCCCTATCTGTCAAGCAAGCTTAGCCTGCTGTTGAGCAGCTCCTGATCAATGAGAGATCAGGAAAAGCAAGATGGACTGCACCTGAGGAAAAACTATAGAAATTATCTTCTGGTCACCACACACATACAAGAGCACCTCTGTGCGCACTTGAGAACACACACACACCACAAATGACACTCCTTGGGCCGCCCTTGCATGAAATAACTTTTGCTATATGCATCAATGAATATGAGGAGTCATCTCTCTCTTCATATAGCTTCCATTACCTACTAGCCAGAGTTTCATCGAGAAAATTCAGCGACTATATGAGACCACATGTTAGGGAAAGCACAGCCTTGTCCAGGACAGGGCTATGAACTTTCTTACCCTTCCCTTCAGCCCCTTCAGGGACCCTTAAAAGTGCTTAACGCATCCTAGTGAAACTCCTCATATATTTGAAGATCTGAATTCAATCTGAACATTTTATCAAGTATCATGTTTACAGTGTACCTCAGAGGATGGAGAAGTGAATCTCCAGAAATCCTAGCTGTTAGTAAAATGGCCCAAAGTTGCAAAATCGAGGAATGACAACAAGGAGTTTCCATAAAAAGAAGCAGAGATCTTGCATTAGTTGAAACAGAAGCCAGAAAGTCAAGATGGTCTCCGGTGCAAAGTGCCCTCACTGAACTCCACTGCTTGGGGTTGACACACACCTGCCAGCTTTCTCAGTCATTGCTCTGGTTCATACCAGGTAAGAAGATGGTGACTTCCTCTGAATGCAGTTATTGTGAGGGATATATCTGTCTCAGAATAAATAAGAACTGACAACAGACAGGGAAAATGCAAGTTGAAGCATCTGTGATTGCTAGAGGTGTGATTAAAGGGCAGAGGATGTCGCAAGGGAAGACAAGGAGATAATAAATTTTAAAGGCTCCCCCTGCACACAGTAGAGGCACGAAAAAGTTAAGGCGCTTATAAAATTGGGTTCTGGCTGTAGCTCAGTGGTAGAGCACTTGTCTGAAAGGTTCAAAACGCCTTGGGTTCCATCCAAAGCACCTCAAAACACAAATAAGCAACAAGTGAACACAAATGCTAGCTTTCTGGGAAATTTTCATTCCCATGGCGACATCTTATTCTGGGGGTATGACATGCCTGACTATCCCGGCCTGCAGGGTTCAGTTATTCGGGGGGTCAAGGGGGACCATGCCTGCAAAAGTAAAATGGGCAAGAGAGAGGAGGAGACCCTGCAAAGGTTTGTCAAGGTCTACTTTACTTAGAGCAACTGCTCAATATATACTTTACAAAAATGGAAAAGGGGAGGGGCAGGGAACAATGGATTCACTCCATGGCTAGTTCTTTTAGGAAGGTCTTGGTATATTGCCTCCTGGTAAACAGGCACAGGATGTTTTTAGCCAAGGTGAATGTCAGGCAGTTCTCAGGCTAGTTGAGGGGCAGGGAGTTGGGTGGCCATGCCTTGGCTCCCAACACCTGACACCTCTCCTTCCTCTCCTTCTCCCTCTCCCTCTCCCTCTCCCTCTCCCTCTCCCTCTCCCTCTCCCTCTCCCTCTGTCTCCATCTCTCTCTCCCTCTCCCTCTCCCTCTCTCTGTCTCTCTGTCTCTCTGTCTCTCTCTCTGTCTCTCTGTCTCTCTCTCTGTCTCTCTGTCTCCGTCTCTCTCTCCCTCTCTCTCTCTCTCTCTCTCTCTCTCCCTCTCTCCCTCTCTCTCTCTCAGGTCACTAAGTACTTCAGCCTATAAACAATTCAAATTATGTAAGAATTGTCTTGGCATCAGCCAGCAGTCAGCCTTTCATGGCTTCCACTGTTTCTAAAGTGCCAGACAGTGACCAATCAGAATGTATGCTCTGTCTCTTTAAAAACAACAGGGCTTCTCCTCCCAGCATCCTTACCCTTTAGTAACAGGCAGAAGCCCTGAGCAGCTGGGGAGTCTCCTTGGGTGCAGCTGCGGTCATTTTGTTGAAAAAAAAAAATGCCAGCCCATAGGTGGGACCCTAGGCTAGTTCACTTGTTGCCTACTCTCTGGGCACATGTGGCTTTTGTTACTTCTTTGGATCATCACCTTTTGTCAGCTATGGGTATTGAGTGGGGGTGGGGGAGGTGCAAAGGGAGGAATGCCACAGAGAGGCAATTGAACATAGATGCGGAGGAACAGGCCATCTAATGGAGGAGGGAGATGGTGTCCTGCGTTCATGGAGGACATGCCTCTTTTGGTTATCATGTGCTTCCACAGCCTGGAAAGGAACACAGCACCTTCCTGGGGCATGCAGAAAACCAGGCAGGGCCAGAGGGACAAGGGTGGAGCGAGCGCTGTTGAAGAACCCCACCTACAGAGCAGAACAACAGTGGGAACAGTGGCCGTCAGTGCCATCAGTGGCTCAGCATCCCACTTCCCCAACCTGAACTCCAGGAAGCTTCAGACCTCTGCCAAGTTCTGACTCCAGCACAAGCCCTCACAGGCTTTTCCCAGCCTCCCTCCTCCAAACTCCTCTACAGGACACCCCTTTCCCCCTCCCCCCAGAAGAGGTTAGCTTCAGGCCTTGATATTTTAAAATGAATTTCACTGACCCATTAACACAGGTGGAGTCTTATTTATAAGACATCCACGCCTCATCTCCCTGCCCCCTCAAGCAGTTAGTGACTTGTTTACTGGTCATTAAGCCACAGTGGGATTGGTGGGCGGAGTGTGAGAGGCAGGTCTACAGTTCTGGTGAGACCAAGTAGATGGGGAGCAGAAGAGGCAGAGGGGTGGGATAGATGGGTGACCAGGGAAAGCTTAGTATCCCAGAAAGCCGGAGGACCCCAGTTCAATACAGCCTGAAGTGCTGACAGATATGTCATCCCTGCTCTGCTCCCATGAGATGGGAAATAATGATAAGAGAGCCCCAGGATGCTCCAGGGCTAGCTTGGAGTAGAGCTCAGCAGCTACAGCAGAAGCAAAAGCAGCAATAGATGTGCTGTTCCTAACAGTCAGGCTGGGTAAGCTCAGGCCTGCAACATTAGTTAGCAACACATGTAACTAGCAGATGGAAGCCCTGGTCTCCTCAGATCTACATCAGGAGATCTCATCGGTACCCAAAGATCAGCAGCATGCGAAGACGGATTCATGCCATGCCAGACAAGAACAATTCTTTCAAGGGTTGAATCTTTTGAACCTGACATTGTCTGCCCCTTTGCTTTCCAAAGAATATGACCATGGGGGCAAGCAGCGAGCGTGACGTCACATGTGTGAACATCACATGACGTTTAGGTAATGTACTGCTCTCTAGGATATTAAACAGTCATTCACCATGCTTTTCTTCAGTCCAATCCTGCCACTGCACACACACAGATGTGTGGACTTCTCAGTAGAGGATATTCACTCCCAACCCTCCTCCTCACTCAGGGAAAGGCACATTTAGCTGGCTGCCTAGATTTCTGCCAAAATCTTCACCAGGCTACCTCTAGCCATACCAGCCTCCATGAAATAGTCTTCCTGAAGCTTAGCTCTTGAAGGGTTAGACACTATTACTGCCTGGCTATAACACAACATGCATATGCACACACACACACATACATACACATACACACATATCTACAACACATCCTTCTTGTGGCCTTTGTCTGACTTTATCCTTCCCCATTTACATGGACTGGCTTTCCTTCTGTTCCTCCAGTGTGCTCTGGGAGACCTACCTCCAGGCTTCTATGCTTGCTACACTCTGATTTCTTAAAGCACAGCCTTTCCCTTTTGATCTAAGCAGTCTTTCAGATGCTTAGACCTGCCATAATTTTCATTTTCCTTTGTTTCTCTGTCCAATATGCTTTCAGGTGCTTGGATATGAAAGCCCCTAACAACAGTTGCCCTAGACATCACGCTGAGGGAAGACCTCTGCATAGAGTAGGTGAAGATGGGTATTTGTTTATTTCATTTGATTTTTCTTAGTGAACTAAATTTGTTCTTGAACGTTTTCAAACATGCATAAAAATGCATGCTAATTGCTTCTCGCCCACGGCTGTCGCCCCCTCCTCCCCTCAAGTCTTTTCCTCACATTCATGTCTTCGTTTTATTTTAGGGCCCACTGCATTTAATGAATAAAGGGTAGATATGGAGTTCCACCCTGCTGTATCTCCCCCACACCTGTGACCCTATTGGCATCTTGCACACTCAGTCTCACAATCCTCTCTCCTCAGCACCTGAAAACTCCCCTACCTTACTCATTCAAGTCAAATACACACACCCTTCTCCATCATTTAGTAAAGTCATCAAGAAGAAACCTCATGGGCCTTTTTGTTTCTGAGGATGTATGAAGAGAGCCTTTAGGTAAGTCCTGGAGTCTCTCCAATGTCTTGATGATAATGAGAGGCTCCTGCCTTCCTTGACTTTTTCCACTTGCAGAGGGAAGGAATGGGGTTCAGGAAACAGCCAAAAGAATCCAAGTACCTTATGGAACAGATATGAAATGGCTCTAGAGGTTCATGTGTTGAAGGCTTGGTTTCCAGCGGGTAGCTCTATTTTGGGGGCTTCTGGTGGGAGAACCTAGTTAGAGGAAGTGGGTCACAGCAGGGAGCAGGTCTTTGAAGGTTGTATCTTCTTGGTCCCCTCTTCACTCTCTGCCTTCAGTCTACTGTGTGGTAAAGAGGTTGTGAGGTTACCTACTTCTATAACCTTAATGTTCTACCCAGTTCCATAAAAGACAAACAAGCCCCCGATGCGGTGAGCCAGAATGACTCCTCCTTCCTTGGAGTCAATATATCAGGTAGTGTGGATACAGTTACACAAAAGTAAACTAACATAGATACATTTAAAGGTCATTATGATATTAAAAAACAACAACAAAAAATTGATGTGATGGCTAGTGCTGTCAACTTAACAGAATCTAGAATCACCTGGTAGATGTTTTGCATATGTCTGTGGGAGACCCTGATTACAGCATTTGAAGTGAGAAGGCCTGTCCACTGTGGGCAGCATCATTCCCTAGAAAGCTGAACACTAATGTATATGCAATCAATGCTCTCTGATTCAATCCTGTAGATGTATGTTATCACCTCCCTCAAGCTGCTGCCTCTGGCACATTTCCGCCATGATGAACTATGCCTTACACCTGCAAGCCAGAATAAACATTCCTTTCCTTGAGTTACTTAGGTCAAGATATTTTATCACAGCAACAAGAAAAGAAACTAAGATTTTGGGGACTAGGATTAAAATAGAAAATATTATTCCAAAGTATAAATAACATTCAAAATCAATGTACAAAGCTTTAAAAATGCATTTTGGAAGATAGTAAATGTTTAGGTGTATACCTCCACACTTAATCATGATGCATAGTATCTATATTCAGCCTAATAAGGTAAACTAAGTTGTTGCTAAGTATAAAGTATTTTCATGGCATGACTCTCCTCATTTCTCTTATGAGAACAAGTCATACATAACTTCCCTCTTGCCCAGTCAGTAGATGACCTAGGTTCATCAAATCCTAGTAGTTGCAGAATTACCTACACATGCTTCCTCCACTCCTCCTCTTCTGCCCTCCCCCGTGTGTGTGTGTGTGTGTGTGTGTGTGTGTGTTGCATTCTAGGACAGGTTCAGTCCTCTGTACACTATACTTCCTTGACCCAGGGAGAAAGTTCCTCTTCAACTTTCTGCTAATCTGTTCTGATAATCAGGATTGTCAGAGGCAACATCTTTGCCACCAAATAGGAGATTTGCTTTAGAAAGTTACTTAGGAAAATAGCTGATACTAGGAATCCACAGTATATACAGGACAGCATTTTCTGGTGATGGCACTAGACCTCTAACACAAGCAGATAGATAGATAGATAGATAGATAGATAGATAGATAGATAGATAGATAGATAGATAGATAGATAGAGATCAGCTATATGAAAATCTTTCTAGTTAGTTGATTCACTTCTCCAACACCCAATGCAGAGAGCCAGAGCCTCTGCATGCAAATCTTCCCTGGCACTAGGTTGCTTGTATTTCTTTCCTATACCACCTCTGGTGCATTTGTCATAGCCGTTGTACTAACTAACCCCAGCTTCAGGCTCAGATCCACAATGTGCCATCTGGGCTAACGTGGTGGGGTGGATCTGGAAGGTTAATGGGGGCCATAGTCCTCAAGCTTGCTGCACAGTGAAGGAAACAGTGTGGTAGCACAAGTACCCCCAACAAATATGTGATTTAGTTTCCATATCATGAACCTAGGATTTGATTATGGAACAAAAATTTAAGCTTTAAGATTATCCAGTTATCTAAGTGTTGATGCTAACTTACTGTCTTAGTCAGGGTTTCTATTCCTGCACAAAATATCATGACCAAGAAGCAAGTTGGGGAGGAAAGGGTTTATTTGGCTTACTTCCACATTGCTGTTTATCACCAAAGGAAGTCAGGACAGGAACTCAAGCAGGTCAGGAAGCAGGAGCTGATGCAGAAGCCATGGAGAGACGTTCCTTACTGGCTTGCCTCCCCTGGCTTGCTCAGCCTGCTCTCTTATAGAACCCAAGACTTCTAGCCCAGGGATTGCACCACCCACAAGGGGCCTTACCTCCTTGATCACTAATTGAGAAAATGCCCCACAGCTGGATCTCATGGAGGTACTTCCCCAACTGAAGCTCCCTCTTCGGTGATAACTCCAGCCTGTGTCAAGTTGGCACACAAAACCAGCCAGTACAATTGATCTCTTGTCAACTTGACACACAAACACATCACTATTAAGCCTCAACACTTACTTTCTTATTCATCCCCAAGATCTAAAGTCCCACAGTCTTTACATACTAAAAGTTCAATCAATTTAAAATGTCCAATATCTTTTAAAATTCAAGGTCTGTTAACTGTGGGCTCCACTAAAATACTTTTTTCCTTCAAGAGGGAAAAATATCAGGGCACAGTCACAATCAAAAGCAAAACCGATGTTTGGGATCCAACTCACAATCTTCTGGGCTCCTCTAAGGGCTTTGGTCACTTCTCCAGCTCTGTCCTTTGTAGCATGCATCTTGTCTTCTAGGCTTCAAATGCCTGTACTCCACTGTTGCTGCTGTTCTTGGTGGTCATTGCATGGTATAGGCATTCCCAAAACACTGCTGTCTTTTGCTGTAACTAGGCTTCACCAATAGCCTCTCATAGACTGTCTTTATGGTGCCAAGACTCAATTCCTTTGCATGATCCCTTCAGTCCTGGGCCATCAATTGCAAACTGAGGCTGCCCCTTCACCAATGGCCTTCCATGGACTCTCACTGTGCCAAGCCTCAGCTGCTCTTCATGACCCTTTCATGCCTTCAAAACCAGTATCACCTGGGTGACTCTTACACATTACCAAGTCCTGTTGCAGCACAAGGTACAACCTTGGCTATCTCTGGAACACAGCCTCTTTTGTGCTCTCAGAAAACACTTCCCAGAAGATATCACCTTAGTGATGCTGGTCTCTTCTTAATCACCGCTAATTTCTTAGCTCCAGCTAACCAGCATCAATAGTCCCAGTAATGCAAAGTTTTCGCTTTAGTAGTTCTGCTTTCTTGTTAATCACAGCTGATAGTTCAGCCCCAGCTAACCAGAACCACAGAATCTTCACAATCAAAACAATATGGCCCTGATAAGAGTCTTTAATCTTCCCTCAGAAATTTCACAGGCCATGCCTCCATCTTCTGCTCTGTTCTCAACGTGATCTTCCAAGCTCCTACAGAACATCTCACAGAGTTCTTAACAACCAATGGCTCTTCTAGCTCAAAGTTCCAAAGTCCTTCCACAGTCCTCCCCAAAACATGGTCAGGTTGTCACAGGAATACCCTACTATACTGGTACCAATTTGTCTATTCAGGGTTTCTATTCCTGCACAAACATCATGACCAAGAAGCAAGTTGGGGAGGAAAGGGTTTATTCAGCTTACTTCCACATTGCTGTTGATCACCAGGGGAAGTCAGGACTGGAACTCAAGCAGGTCAGGAAACAGGAACTGATGCAGAGGCCATGGAGAGATGTTCCTTACTGGCTTGCTTGAGTTCCAGTCCTGACTTCCCCTGGAGATCAACAGCAATGTGGAAATAAGCTGAATAAACCCTTTCCTCCCCAACTTGCTTCTTGGTCATGATGTTTTGTACAGGAATAGAAACCCTGACTAAGACATTTATCATCCGTGAGCCACACAGTGCTGGGGTAGATGCTGCCAAGACTCCAGCCTGCACTCTATGTACCACCATCCATGCTCAGCTAGGTTATAGCCACACTCTATACCTGCAGATCAAGGGTCCTACTGTATGCTATCCTACATGTCCAGGCAGCCTGCAGTGGGCCCTAAGCATGCATCTCGTAGCCTCTGAACTGCTGCTTTTGGAAGCAGCATCTGGATACTAGTTTCCACGGTCTGCATTTCCTGCTGTCACCCACAGATACACTCCTTGGGGAAGCTTCCCGAGTTTCCCAGGATTTGGATTCCCTTTGTCAGCAGTTGAATGAGGTCCTGCCGCCCATGTGCTGCATAGTGGTAGTCTTCTGGGGGGTGTGGAGCCATAGGTCTGACCCTCTAGGAATATCAGCATTGGGCTACTAAAGATCAATACAATCTAATACATAACAAACACTGGGTGCTTCCAGGAAGAAGGGACATGAGCTGGAAAAGCATTTTAGATATTGTGGCTAAGCTTAAACAACAAATGCAGGTGATACATGCATGCAGCCTGCCTGAGTAGAGAATGGCATGAGAGCAGACAGTGACTGCAGGAAAACAGAACCCAAACATGTTGTTAAAGAATGAAGCAGACATGTCACCTCAAGCACAAGATCAACAGGGAGGTCAGGAGTGCATACCCACTTCCAGCAATACCATGCGTTCCTATTCCTGCACCTGGCCCTAAAGATAGACAAGGATCAATGAGTGATTAAATAGCAAACTCTCATGACAGGATAAGCCTTCTGCACAATAAAACAAAACTATTTGCCTGTGAGCCAGCACTACCTGTCCAGAACCTCACCATGGACCAGACTTGGAGTGAACTGACCCCAGTTGGGCTTTCAAGACTCTAGTGTCTGACCTAGCCCTTGGCTGCAGCCACCAGGGCAATGTGCTGGCCTAAGTCTGAAGCTACTCCAACCTGAACTAATGTGATCCTCCATATCGAATACTGCTCTATGGATCCTGAGCGTTCTCAGTGGTTCCCCAGGCCGCTTCTACAATGTGCTGGGGCTATGACCCAAATCTCATATCACTTTTAGGATGGCAAACCATTCTCATGTGTGTCAAACACCAGGCCCTATGCCAGGCATGCAAACACAAATGCAAAACAGGGCATAATTCTATCCCCCAAGGATTGCAAGCTTGTTGCAGCAAGGATAATCATCCTTTCCTGTGAAGAATTCAGACACTACCAGCTTATGTGATATTTTACACCTAATACCATCCAGCTTTCTGTTAAGTCTAGGATGGGTTCTGAATTAGAAAGTGGCCACCCCACCCCCACTCCCATGTATTCCATGGCCACCATTGCAGTCCCTTTTGAAGCATCCCAAGAAATCCCCCTGGGGACATGTTAATCAGATTCTGGGCTTCTGGGACTCAGCAGAGTCTGGACTACAATTCCTCCTTGGCTAGGTCCCCTCTAAAATAATCCTCCTGGTTTTGGAGGGGGCTTTATGATCCAAGTGCAGGCTCAGCCTGGTTCTTGTTTTTTTAACAAGGAATTAGAGAAATACAAGAAAATTTCCGGAATCAATCTGCTTCACCGCAACAGCCAGCCACAGCAGAATGACTGTTCCCATCAACACGGCAGAGGCATTGCCCAGACAGCCCACATTATCTGAGTCCCCCATCCCCGACTCACCTGTGCAGGGCTGCCCAGGTCCGGCTTCCTCAGACTCTCAGCCTGGAGAGCTGTGTCTCATTTCAGAGGCAACGTGCAGCGCTTTTCCCTGTAGCCCAGCAGCCGTCAGAGCACTCTCCAGACTGCAGCATGAATCTAAATTTGGGGTCCTAGGCAGGGGCTTCCAGAGGTGCTTGGCACTGCTTGGCACCGGCAGTAAGTGTCTCAGCTCCATTCAGACTGCTGACCTTGGCATGGGCGCTGTGTGGTACAACTCATCTTGCTGGTGCGAGGAAGCTTTTAACTGTCTCTTCCCCAGCTCATAACCCTCAAGTCGCAGGCTCAAACAACGTCCCCACGATGCCACAATGCTCATGCCCCAAGCTACGCATAACCAACCCCTGCAAAGTGTGCCAGCTAAAGGGAAGCCATCACTTTGAGCAGAATGAGACTGGGTGAAAGGCTGTTTATCTCCACCCCCTCTGAACGGTATCAGTTAAGTCAATCACAGAACATCTTAAGTGTGAAGATAGTTGATTTATTCTCCTGTTCTTCCATAAATTCCTGCCCATTGAAGCCATGCTCCCCTCCCCCACATACACACACAAATGGCTCTACAGCCCTCCCCTTAATGGTACAACATATTGTTTTGATTTAACTTATCTGCTTAAAACTCCTTGTGGAAAGGATGTAGTTGACGAAGGAGACACGGGTATTTAAACCCTGTAGCCACTTCAGAGGTTAATAATACACACCAGGATAGTACTGTGTGGTTGGAAGATAAAGGGGTATGAGAAGAACAGAGCTGAGACACCAGAGATCTAACATCCTGGTATAGCAGTGATGTCACTGCACAGATATTGGTGTAATTTGGTTCCTGGCTAGCTGATATGACTGTCCAAACCAGCTAACAGCATTGTCACTCCTGTGTTTGGAGTTCATTTGACCAAAAATATCTACCCACAGTTTGCAAAGTCAATACACCATAGGAGAGAGTCCTGAAGGCTTTTGGAGTTCAGAATCCCCACACTTTCACGTAGCCCTGTAATATTTACCCTGTTTCAATAACAACAACCTCAGTGTCCCTACTGGTGAGACAGGAAAACGGGGCTAGGCATGATCTGGCGTAATCCCTGTGAGTAATAAATGAGCTAATATGTGCAAATTCACCAAGAAGTCATGCTTGGTCCACCATGTGATCGATAAATGCTGTGACTGCTGCTGTAGGCAATGGTTCTGATTCTGTCACGACTGTCTATCTCATTCCCTGTCTTCTAGGTGCTGGGTCTGTTCAGCGTCTGGCTGTAGTCAACCCTCTTTATCAATGATCTAAGCACTTATGGATTTAACCAACTTGGTTTTAAAATACTAGGCTAGGGCATGTCATAGGCATAAAGAGAGCTTGCATTTGTAAGGTCCTGGGCCTAATACTCAGCATTAGAAAAATAAAGGAAAAAAAATTAAGGAAGGAAAATACTCCAAAAATTAAATACACTAATGTTGACATGGACCAGTCTTCTCATGATTCCCTGGGTAATGGTCATGTACACTTCTCCCCTATCATATCTAAAGGGACTTGAGCCTCTGTGACTCTGTGAATTCTGTTTCCTGTTGTTATTTATAGGTATCTCTTTATGTAAATGTCACAGTTTTAAAGAAATCAAATTCTACTGAGGTTTTTGATAGAATGCCACATAACTGTGTCTAGCCAATCATAGTGGTTGGGCAGAGAGTCTTGCTGAAGGACTGGTTGGCCAGTGGGGTGTCTATGAGGGATTTTTTTTAGTTGGTTACTTGAGGTGGGAAGACCCACCATGGGTATGAGCAGCAGCATTGCATGGGCTAGATGGTATAAACGTGAAAGAAGTAAGCTGAGCTAGCAGTGACGCATGCACGCATTCGTCCTCTTTCTGCCCTTGACTCTCTCTTGGATGTGATGTGACCAGCTCTCTGAAGCTCCCACAACAGTGACCTCCCTATCTATGATGTATTTAGAATTGGAAGCTTAAGTAAAACTTTTATCTCCTAAGTTGCTTTTTGTCAGGCTGTCTTATCATAGCAACAGAAATGAATCAATAGACCCTCGTCCAAACAACATTCCAAGAGCAGTTACTTAGGACTTACTGTATGCTCAGCTCAACACACAATACCATAGTCTGGGAGTTCACAATCTGTCTAAAGTAATGTTCCTTCTAGTGGTCATTTAAAACACACTCGTGTTTGCAAGACAGTACCAGCACCAGAAGTCATCCAACTTTCCCTAAGTTAAGGGTCTGGTCAGTATTCATTATGGCTTGGAATGAAGGGTTTTTTTTTGTTTGTTTGTTTTTTTAAGATTTATGTATTTATTTATTTTATGTATATGAGTACACCTTGCTCTCTTCAGACACACCAGAAGAGGGCATTGGATCCCATTATGGATGGTTGTGAGCTGCCATGTGGTTGCTGGGATTTGAACTCAGGATCTCTGGAAGAGCAGTTGGTGCTCTTAACTGCTGAGTCATCATCTCTCCAGTCCAGGAATGAAGATTTTTAACTTGACATCTCTGTCTTCTGTGGCATTAACTATCTGAGCTAAGGAATATTCCACATAGACAGGAAAGCAGAAGCAGGATTTTTTTCTGGGATGAATGAACAACAGTCTTAATTCTTTCTTCTCTGTAAATTTGAGCACAGGGCCCAATTTTAAAATACTATATTGGTCATATGAAAACTTTTAAAGCCTGAGTCTTCCATATACTTCTTGCTAAATAGTTACAAATGTATTCTATCCTTAATAGCAACCGTGATGCTAATGAAATCAGAATTCAGTTTGTGTGGCCTGTCACTTACAGAGGTCAATGAAGCAAAGATGGAAACTGACTCTTAAAATGTCACTTCATCCAGTCAGCTGGCCATCTAAGAAGACAGCTGATTAGTATCCTAGACACCTGTTTTCATCCCAACTCCTGCAAGCATGTTTTATAGGAAAAATGGGGAGGTTCATTTTCATTCTCTTTAATTCTTTTCCAATATATCTCAACAAACATGGAGCCAGTCTATTCTTTTGTGCGGGGAAAGGGTGCTCGTCAATCAAAGTTTTGGTGTAGCAGGGTTTTAGTCCATCACAGGATGCTTAGCAATATCCCTGGTTTCTACTCACAAGATTCCAGTGCCATCCTTAGTTGAGACAGTAAGGTAGATATCTCTACATATCACAAATATATCTCCTAGGGGGAGGGAATCCACCTCACTTAAGAATAGCTATACTAGGCTGGCTAATAGATCAAGTAGATGTTCAGAAAACAATAGTTATTGAGACAACTTCAAATCATGACAAAACTTTCAAATCATGATAAAAAATTATGTATCATGTGTTTCAGTTAGTTGGAGCTTTGTTTCCCTCAATCTCATTCTCTGTAAGAGCAAATGACAAAGGTGTTCATATATTTACCTGGCTACCAAATCAAATGGGTATGTGGGCCACTTGTTTCAGCTTAGGGTCTGAACCTGCCCTACTTAATTTCTTCTCACACAGGGTGAACTGATAAACTGAAAGCCTTTTAAAAGAACCAATAAACATTAATAGGTATCATGCTCAGTCATCTACTGGCACATTGATTTAACCATCTCTCAAATGCCATGGTCACAGCTCAGATGAAATATTTATTAATTCAGTAACTATTCAGCAAATGTGACAGGATAGCAATATGACACTGAGCAAAATTGGCATGCTCTCATGGAGCAGGCAGTCTCAGGAATAATCTACACTAACTGTGAATAAAGAGGATATTACAGGGGACAAGGTGGCTCTGGGCTCTTGGATGGAAGCTCCCGTTTTTAGAAGAATATTTGTTTGTCTGTGTGCATGTGTGAATGGATGTACACATGCAGATACACATGGTACAGTGTGAGTGTGAATGTCAGAAGTCAGCTTTCTGGGATTGTTGCTGTTCTTCCACTGTGTGAGTTCTGCAATTCATACTCAAGTTGCCAGGCTTGATGGTTGTCTTAACTCAAGAAGCCTTCCAAAGCTCCTATTCTAAATTAGGGATGTGTTTGTATTGATTTTCACGAGACTGTGAATGGTGTGTGTATGTGTGTGTGTGTGTGTGTGTGTGTGTGTACATAGTTTGTGTGTAGCACACATGCCCCATCATATACATGAATGCCAAAAAAAAGTTTTATGGAGTTGGCTACTCCTTCCATCTTTACAGGCATTCTGGGAATCAGATCCACAGTGTCAGGCTTGAACAGCAAGTATTTTATCACCTGAGCTTCTCACTGGCTCTAGATTATAATAAAGTTACTGATTTTCTTCCAGGAAAAGAGGTCCAGTTCACCTTTAGATGTGGGTTGACTTTGAGAATGCATCTCCAGCAGGATGAAGGTATGCCCCATGACTCACAGCTTTGGCTCTCTTTCTTTGCAGATCACTCTACCTTGGATTTGGGCCACAATACTGTAAGGAAGTTCAGGTCATGTGGCTTGGCTCTGTATATGCCCCAGCTGATTGCCATAGCCAAGGTCCTGATTAATGATGACATCAACTTACATCAGTGAGTAAGAGAGCTTCTGAGACAGGTTCTGCTTCCAGATTGGCTGCCTGAACCTACACGAGGCAGAGAAGAGCAAGTTCCACCAGGCCCTGCTCAGATAGATTACATGTGAGTAAAGTCAACATTGTCATTGTTTTTAAGTCACTGAACTTTGGGGTAGCTTCTTATGCAGAGGAATAACTAACAATATCATACATGTGGAATTTTAATAAATGAAGCTTTATTGCACTGGGCACATCAAGCACCTTCAGAGTAGCTAGAGGTGGGAGAGGAATTCCACAATTCAGTCTTAGGAGCTCCACATCAAAACATGAGTGCAGGCGCCAAGGAGTATTAGTCAAGTGCAGGTATGGTGACAGTGCAGGGTGAGGGGTAACAGTGCAGGAGTGAGGGTGACAGTGACGGGGTGAGGACGACAGTGCAGGGGTGGGGACACAATGCAGGGGTAAGGGTGTCAGTGAAGGGGTGAGGATGATTGTGAAGAGGTGAGGATGACAGTGCAGGGGTGAGGGATGATAGTTCAGGGGTTGGGATGACAGTGCAGAGATGGGGTGACAGTACAGGGATGGGGTGACAGTGCAGAGAGTAAGGATTGAGGATACAGCAATGAGGATGGCTACTGTCCTCCAGTTCTACGAGGTCTGAGCATGTCCCATTGGCCAGCCCACAGAGAACAGAGCTGGAATGGGAGAATGGGTAAAGTGTGCATAGCACAAGGTATGTGACTAAGAAGTGTCTCCTACTCTCAGTGCCATCCCAGCACTAGCTAGCTAGCTCCAAGGCATGGCTATCACCCCACTGAAAGCACTAGTACTCATTCGGTAATCACTTCCCACTATAGTTTACAGCAGCAATGACTTGTTTTCCATCTCTGTGGACTTCCCTAAGCCAGGCAGTGTTTGCAGTTAAATCATGTGTTGGGTAGCCTTTTGTGCTCATTTTTCCCCCCTTGGACTGTCTTCCAGGATTAGTCTGATAATAGAATCCTATTGTACTTCATTGGTTTTTATGGCTGAATAATAATATCCCATTGTGTGGGTAAGCCACATTGTTTACTCATTCAGTCCTGTGTGGTGGCTTGGCAGGAACTGTGAGCCAGTGGTCCAAATTGGTGATGTAACCTGTGGCACAAAAGGTCTCGGTGATGGAATGGTCAACAACCTGTCAGTGCCTGAGGGTCAGAGAGCCCTGAGGGCCCTGGAAGAAGAATTGTTCTCTCCTTCTGATAAGCAGCCTGTTTCCATTTAAATGAAATCACAGGTATAGCTAGAAAAGGTAAGACAGCCTCCACTGTGACTTAATCTCATGGCTTTTGACATAGCCTTGTGACTTCAGTTTCCTTGTGTATTGACAACAATAGCCACTCTGTAGTGACCTGAATGACCATGTCCCTTCTTAGTTCACTTGATAAAATAGAGTTGGGAGGTCTAAGGCCTAGGGAGGCCTTGGGTTTTGTTAGCACTGGGTCAGATGGTTCCTGGGTGGGGTTAGGACGTTTACAGAGATCATTGAGAGTCCATTTGTCCAGTGCAAGTCCATGCTGCCTGTGAGATGAGTCCTGCAGCAGTTACTGTACCTGCTGTTAGTGCCTCCCTGCCTCCAGAAATGTGATGAATAAATTTGATATCTTGTCTGCTCCATCAGTGGTAATGATGCTGTAAACTCCCAAACTGAGTTTGTTCTTGCTGAAAAATGGAAGGTAACTGTCCTTCTGTTTGCAAACGCTATTTATCCATCACCAATTCTCTTCAGAAGGCAAAATCATGCTCCAGACAAAGGAAATGAAACAGCTCTAAAACTGAGTGTTGTAAACTACAAAGCATCATAAATTACAAGCGGTTCACAGGCAGATGCAGCCATCAGGAAAGTGAGCCAGAGTGTTACCAGTACAGGCTCTCAACTCCATCTTGCGTTTCTTTCTCCAAGTTCTATGTGAATTCAATAGCACAGGGCACAAAAAGGCAAGGCAGCGTTGTTGACCATGCTGGGTAACTTTTACAGATGCAAATGGCTTGTGTGATGCTGAGCTTGTCCTTGCCAACACAAGGTAAGCCCCCAGAGTGCTTTCTAAGAAGCAGCTATTCCAAGCACTCAGTGTGACCTTTATCCCTCTTTTCCAGTAAGTCACCTAAGAATGGGTTACAGAAGAGACCCTGCAAACCCGGGCCCTGTGGTATCACGTACTGGGGCTCTCTGTCATTACCATCAGGGAGCAAGTGAAGGAAGGTGTTCTTGAGAGAGACAGAGGAGGAAGGAAGATGAGGGTGCTCATTGGTGGGAGGTTCAGAAACTGAGCTCTGTCCTTGATAGGACCTGCTTTCCCCAGCTGCTTTACTCCTCAAGCAACCTTCGTGGGCTCTTCAAATGCTTGCCCAAGCATCCGTATGTCTGGTAGTTCAGGCTAGCTTTGTAAGAAGCACAAGGGAGTGCTTTTGCCTCCAGGGTTCCCAGACAGCTTCAGGAGAGAGGAGCAAGACCTCTGAGTATTTCATAAAGAAATTAATGTGGCAAAGCAAAGACATTCCAGAATGTTGGGGAAAGATCCTAGCCAGCAGATTTCATTTCTTCCCTGAGTGAGTTGTTTTCTTTTCTGGCATCTTCCAATCTGGTCAGATATAGATTTAAAATCAAAACAAAACACTGAACACAGACCACATGTGCAGGACCAGGCACCTGATGGACTCTATAACATATCACAGGAACCAGGGAGATGTTAGTTGCTATGTATGTGCTTCAGATAGGCACACTGTAACAAAGAGTCAAAGGTTCCAAGCAAATGGCCCCACATCACACAGCGACATCTGAGGACTACAATGGAAACTCCAGCCATCTGTCAGAGACCCTGAATGGTAGGTAACTGCATAGGTTGACCTACAGAGTAGGCATTCCAGATTTTTTTTTTTTTGTATAATCTGTTTTTAAATGAACTTCCTCTTAGTTTGGCTCTTAATTAGATCACAATTATTGGCTTAATATGCTTTCTCATTTCCTGTTTTAAATTAGAAGTGGAAGCAAACCATGAAAGCTTTGCTATTGTACTATTTGCCTTGCAGTTTTCTATTAACCAAATAACTTCAATATTTTTAATTGCACAAATCAACATCAAAATGACTGGGTAGTACCTGGAGAGATTGCTCAGCAATGAAAAGTATTGCCTGCTCTTGGAGAGGACCTAAGTTTGGTTTTCAGGACACACATTGGGTAGCTTATAACCACTTATAAACTCCAGGTCCACACTCTCTTCCAGCCTACTGGTTACAGCAGCACACACACACACACACACACATAACTAAAAATAAGTCTTCAAAATGACCCAGGTGGGTTTGCAGTATGTGCTATACCATGTATCGTAATACATTTAATACCATTTGTAGTTTTAAAGAGTACCCATTAAAATAGCCTTTTAACCTCCTTGCAATGAAGCAGCTTAAGGAAACCAGGCTCCCTTTTGTTTCACAGTTGGAGGATCTATGATGAAGAAGGTGTGGCAGTGGGAGCGGTCCTTAGCTGCAGCAGCAAAAGCATGAGGTAGCTGTCACCTTGCATCTTCAGTCAAGAAGCAGAGGGCAAGTGAATGCTGGTCCTCAGACTATCCCCCTCCCTTTTTTTTCAAAATTTAGGCTAGGACACCATTCACTAGGATGGTGGCACCCATATTCAGGTGAATCTTCCCTTCTCAATTAAACCTCTTTGGAAATCCCTCACAGGCATGCCTAAGGTATGTCTCCTAGATGATTCTGAATCCAGCCAAGTTGATAATGAGGAACAATCCATCTTTTGTTAACTTGGGATATGTCATTTTAAATCGGCTTCATCTCATGCTATAACATGGAAATGATCAGTCTTTGAAAGTTCCCAAGCATTTACAGTTCTAACATTGTTCAAAAGTTTAGAGTCTCCATCATGGCTTCCCTGTAAGCTCCTATAAAATAAAAGACATGACATCGATAACAAACAAGTTACAAAGTTGTGTTCTCCAGTAGCACATATTAAACAATGTGTTTCCAAATGAGAGGAATAGGGTACAGAAGTAAGAGCAAAGGGAGACTGAAACCCAGTAGAGTGAGTGCGAACTCCCTCAGCTCCATGTACAGCATCTGGGGCTTGAATCAGCACCACCTGGATCCCATAAGCATGGGGAACCTGTCATGCATATGACCTCTCTAGGGCAACGGGTTCTACTCTATGCTCCTGGCTTTCTTCAGTAGCCATCCCATGGTCCTGGCATTCCTCACATCCTGGGGTCCACCATAACTTAAGCTTCATCTTCACAGCTGTGTTCACTGGTCTCTGGGGGTTTCTGATACAGCCACACATTTCTTGGTCTCAGGAGCTTTGTGAAATTTTGATGGAAGCCATCATGATGCCTCTATTCTTTCAACATGCACAACTGAAACAGTTGTGTAGATGTTGCTGCTAGGCTTTGCCATCAGCTCCTCCTCATCCTCCTCCTCCTCCTCCACCTCCTCCTCCTCCTCCTCTTCCTCCTCCTCCTCCTCCTCCTACTTCTTTTCCTCCTCCTCCCTCTTCTTCTACAGCTTCTTCTACAGCTGTAGTAACCTCTGTGTACCTCAGTGGCTGAACCTGAGAAAACACCTCCCTGTATGGTTGTTTCTAAGTTAGAGTCATTCCTATTCCAGGTTCTTTTGTATTAAATGAATTTGTATTTTCCTATGTTAGCTTTATTGGATGATTTCTTTCTCCCGAATCTCCTTTCTTATTGCTCTGATACAGAGTAAGACATTATTCTTCGATGACACTAATCTAATCTTTTTTCCTCCTGCCAATCACAGCTGATCTCTTTCTACTCCACTTGTCTCTAACTTTAAACCTTCTTGTGCTTCTTTCTTGTCAACAAACATATGTCTCTGTCTTTTCTTATTTTAGATATTACTAGGAGCAGTGAGAAATAACCATGCTATAGCCTGCATATCATATTAAAACTTTATCCACCAAACAGCTCTATCTACAACTTTTAATCATCCTCACTTCCTCACTTATGTTTTCAGGACCCAGACAGAGAACAGCCAATTGTTCTTGTTTTATTGATTTTCTAGGTTTTTTTTTTTCTTCGCTAAAATGTAACATAACTGGACTGTAGGCCATTTCCCAGCACAGTATTTACTTCTTGTCAGAGTGATCTTTGGTATCTTTCTATTGCCATTCTAGTCTTCAACATCCTGTCAGAATCTCTCCTTAAGCTCTCCTCACAGTTTTCTCTATCCTTTATCTCTGTCCAAACTCTTCCATAGTCTTCCAGAAAACACATTCCAAAGGCCTATAAACCACATAGTCAGGCTTATCTCAGCAATGGCCTCAGTTTACTGTGGCAAGTACCTGCCAAAAGCAGCTTAGGGAAGGATATGTTTGTTTTGCTCACAGTTCAAGGATATAGCTCATCATGGTAGCAGGAAATGGTTGGTCACAGGACACCCTCTGTCAGGAAGTAGAGAGATAAATGCTGGTGCTCATCTTACTTTCTCTTCTGTGTTCAGTTTAGATTCCCAGCCCATATAATGATGATGCTTGCATTCAAGTCAAGTCTTCCCTCTCAGTTAGACTACTCTGAAAGCACCCTCATAGGCTCATCAAGAGGTGTGTTTCCTAGGTGACCCTAAATCTTCTCAAGATGACAATCAAGACTATCCATCTCACCGATCTTGTAGAGAGTTATTCTTCTCAAGAAGCCAAGATTCGCTTGTTTCTTTTTTCTTTGTGAGATAAGACTTTGGCTATATAGACTATGACAACCTGGAACTTGTCATTCTTGATTGCTGAAGTAGGGGAAGGTTTTAAATTTCCTATGTAAATATGTTCCTTCTCAGAACAGAAACATGGATCATGTAGTGTGTGTCTGTACTTTCAGCTGGAAAGGGCAGTCCAGATACTGGGCAACCACCTCCAAGTGATTATTATATAAAACCTCTTCAACCCCCAGCAAATACACACACACACACACACACACACACACACCTGTTTGAGTTCATATGGAAGATGTTTGGTTTACTACTTCTACTATATTTGATTTCTATTCTTTTGTCTGAAGATTAAGATATATTTGTAAAAATTGAAGCTGGACATGTGCATACTTTCCACCCTTACTTCCCTGACAAGGTCAGCTCCATGCCCATTGCTCTTGCATCTCGATTGGATGGAGACCATAAGAGACTGCTGCTATGTGTGTCAGATACTGGTCCTTAATATCCAGTTCACACCAGTCATTTAACTCTTGAGAGTCTGCCATCAGCAGGGAGTCCACCCTAATCTACCCAGCAACAGTAACTCCTTGCTTCCTCCACAGCAGCATTTGTGTTGAATAGGTTGACTGTTGTTGGGTGTAGCCTTCATTATTGGGTAAAAACTCCATGGCTTAACCCACTCATCTCTCTCTTCCTGATAACCATAGGTTCTCATTCTTTTGTGTGTTCATCTGCTGCAGAGCTTTGTCTAGTAGCGTTTAAATTTCAGGGTCAGAGTTCATGCAAAGCCCTCCATCTGCTCAGTGGGATATAGGTTCAAGTATAGCTGAGTTCTTGGGCAGCAACTATAAAGCTATCTTTTTCTTTTCTTTGTCCTATCTCCCAAGCTCTACAAGCCCTATGCCTGGCCTTGGTGATTGACAAGTTCAAATTCTAAACCAATAGCTGTGTACCAATGTAAATGAACTCAAGCAAACCAAGTTACTAGTTAAAGATTGACACAGATGCAGGGAAAGGGATCTCTTAGGGGCTGGCATCACTTCTTTTCTACCAGCTTTAAAAAACAATATCTACTTGATGAACATGGGAGTTGCCTCAGTCATTCCACTATTTGCAAGCTTCTCTCTTCTCCCATCCTGCTGCCTACAGGAGCTGCTCCCAACCCTAAGTCTGTGCTCAATGTGATTCCATGGTCCTTCTAAACCCCAGGATGCCTCCCCAGGGTTTGACTCCAACCAACATCCCTCCCCTGTTCCTGAGATCAAATGCAGATAGCCTAGGCTGCACTAGGCTATGCTCTGCTTCTCTTGCAGGCAGCAGTTAGAAAGCTGATAGCTCAGTCATGCTAGGGTCTAGGGTGGTTTTTCTCTTCTTTAATTATTTTGGTCACACTGCATATGCTCCGACTCATGTTACACACAGACCTCTGATGACCGACCAGTCAGAGGCATTCATACAAACCTTAATTACCTTTCGAAATAACATCAAGCCAAGTCCAGTTTTTAGAAGACATCTCAGTGTGCATTTCAGCTCCAATTACTTTGTGGGTTCAATTTCAGCAGGCAGTTTTGCAAATCAATGTGGTTCAGTTGAGTTTGGGTTCATGGTTCGGGTCAGGTCAAGACCCTTGAAGCATTCCTAGATAAGGTGGGTGATATTAATTTCTTACAATAATAGTGATGAAGACAGACATGAAAATAACCCTCTGTCTGCAACCCTATAGTCCTTGCAAAAGCACAGATGAAAGATGTCTGAGAGATTTTCCTAGTTCATCACATGGCTGGAGCTTCTGTGGACATGAGGGCCCACGTGTGTCCACGCCTCTTGGTCTATGATGAGGCTCATGTAACTTCCTTCTAGAAAGACCCATAGTGTTGCATTTGCACAAATTATTTCAGTGGGTTTACCTGAAAAGATAGACTCACGTGACAAAGCTAAAATGTATATCAATATATGATAGAATGCTTGGAGTATTTAGTTTGTTTTTATGACAAATTTATTAACACAAGAAAGACTTCTTAATAAAGTGTTGGAGAATATCATGCCCAGTATCCTCATTCTGAGCTGCTAACTCATGTCAACCAAGGCTCTGCACTTTGAGAAAGAACACTTCGATCCCTCAGAGAATAGACCTTCTCTCCAAGAATGTTCTCCAGCCCTCCACCTTCCTCTCCTCATGTCTGTGTTTATTTAAACCACAGAGCCCTGCTAATGCCTGTTTGGAAGCTGCTCCTCACACATGGCCCACATCGCCTCGAAAGCTTTCCTTCTGCAGGGACAACATTGCTCTCCTCCCTTTTCTCATCTTACTCACACTCCAGAATGTAGACCTTCTTGTCTCCAGACTCTGAACTTTCTTTTCTTGTTTCTCTATTCCCATTCATTGTGACAAATACTCACAGAATGAAACTAGGAGTAAAAATTCCTGGAGTAAAGGGAGGAATGAAACAAAAAAGGGGGGAGAAATGATTATCACTGGTAAAGAGCAAAGAAAAGTTGAAGATATTGTCTCATAATAGGTAGGAATCGCAGAGCAAGTAGGGCTTAAGCACAGCTGTGGCCAGGGTGGCCTGGACAAAGGCTGCTGCAGGTATGAAAGAAATGGCAGCTATATGGATGCATGGGTGGCAGAGAGTGTGTGTGGCACCAAAGAGGGGTCATAAAAAGTTAAATAGGAAGTTGGTTTGTAGTGTTCTTATGATGTCATTGTCTGGTTTTTGGTTTCTGAGTAATATTGAATTCTTAGAATGAACTGGAAAATATTATTTCCTCTTCCATGCTTTAATTTGTCTTTGGATAAGGAAAAAGAGACTTGGCATGAAATATTCCTTAAATGTTTGGTTAGATTCAGAGAAACTATCTGGTGTGTGTGTGTGTGTGTGTGTGTGTGTGTGTGTGCATGTGGTCAGTAGTTTTTCACTGAGACAGTTTCATACAGTTCCAACTGACAAGGTTTTATGTATGCTTCACATGGTTCGTAGGACTTTGTACTTGCTGTGCAAGCATTCTGATATCTGCTTTATTAACATATTTCCAGTACTGTGTGTTAGCCTACTAACTAGTTACAAATTTCAGTTTCTTTTTAAGGTTACTGTGTTTGTTGGTTTGGATCTCAATCCTCTTTCTTAGAGCCTGCTTGCAGAGTTAAGTCTCTTTCTAGAAAGCAAGATCTTGGTGACTGTTTCCCTCCCTTTATTTTGTGCAGATGTTGATTCTTTTCCCCCATGTTTATTCTCCTCTCTGCACACAGGGAAACTTGCTTTGAGTGATGGAGATCGTTCTTAGCCAAGCTCAGTAAGTCATTAACAGCTGTGATTGTCTGGGTTCTGTTCTATCTGGGCAGCATTAAATTTTGATATATTTTTTATTTCATTTGTTCAGAGTAATGTTTACTCTCCCTGTGATTCCTTCCCCTAACCTAGACGTGCTTTGGCTTTTACATCATAGGGATTGTCCCAGTTTTTTTTCCATTACTGCTATTGTATCTTATCCTCAGAGTTTAGGTTTAAATTCTTTTACCTTTATTAACTCTTTCGTGTTATATCTGGATCTACTTGGGCATATCTCCTGCATGTGAGATGCCTGTGTGTTCTGTAAGGGACCATTTGACACTCTTTAGAGCCTGTATGTTTCTATAACTAGTGTCCAGTGTTGTTTAAGTCTTGTCTTTCTTTGTTGATATTCTAAGTCCTTTATTTATTGTTGACAGTTGGGCATCAAGTTTCACACTGTGGTTAAACTGTCTATTCCTCCTTCAGTTCAGCCAGGTGTCCCTCACAGTTTCCTGCTCAGCGTTTACATGCATGCATTTATGATTGCCAAGTCTTTCTAACTGACCCAGTTGACATTGTAAAATGTTCTTTGTCTCTGTCAAAAACTCACTGGAAGTTCATTCTCTATGAAGTGACTGTAGCTACTCAGCTATCTGTGGGTTATACCTTTCACCTTTCACCTTTCACCTTTCACTTTTCACCTTTCACCTTTGTCTGCCTTCTTTCATTCTCTTACTTTTGGGTTATTTCTGCCTTTTGACATAAACTGACTTTCTCAGACATCTTAACCTGACACTTTTTTAAAAATCCATTCTTCCAACCAGTGCCTTTGATTGGAATATTTAGTTACATTTTATTTAGTATGGGTTTGTAGAACCATTATGATGAGGAAGAAGGGGCCAAGAGTTCCCTTCCCTGTGCTAAGCTTCCAACTCTGGTGCAGGACAATTAAGACCATAAGGTAAGGAAGTCCCAGGGAAAACAAAAATCCCCAGCTAGATGAAGACCCCCAGCTTTTGACCCCCAAAGTCCCAAAGCACATCTAGGCCAGTAAAATAGCGGCTGGTAGTATACAAAGGCCATAACAACAGAACTGGTGGGGACTATTAATGGCTCTCCTTCAGTAACTGAATGTGGTTAGATCTGAGGAATTCGAGTCCTGCTGCTCTTCAGACTTGGAGGTCCTTGAGCTTCAACACACACTTTCATCACTGGAGGAGGACGACACAAAGACTTCAAAGCCCCTTGCCAGGGCCAGTCTGGGCATGGAGATTTGAGATTGACTCAATATGTGAGTAGGGCAGGGAATTCTCCAGAGACAGACTTAGTTCCCCATACCCAAAACTTCTAGCTGTCAGAGAGTTCTCTGGAGATGAACTTGCAGGATCCCCATGCCCAAGGAGGCTTCCACCTGGGCAGGGAGTTCACTCTAAGAAGCCTCAAGGACTCAACTAGAGGCTGCAGGCTAAGAATCTCATTAGTGCCTCAGCTACTGGACACCTGACACTGAGTTTCAAGACCTGCCTGAAACAGACCTCCCACTACTCCTGTCGGGGATCTGAAGACCCACTCTGTCAGGAACTGATTTTGACTGGCACACCAAAGTCTCCGAGATCTTTGAGCTGTACCACAAGCATCCTGCTGCTGCTGGGAGTTCAAACTTGCTTCATTTAAATCCCATGTGGAAGTTCCTTTAATGTCGTTTTACTTGTTTAAAGACGTTAATCCAAAAGTCACAAAAAAGTACCTCCTGTCTGTACTCACCTCTGTCTGCCCACTCTGTTCTTGAAAGAAGCAGCCAAAAAAAAAATTTAGTGGAAGGCAGAGGGTGTCCATGTTTAAGGACATCTCCCAACATTTGTGAATATACTCCACATGTATGAGAGAGTATGGTGACAGTGGGTGCTCATCACCTGACTGAAATTTGTACAGCACAGTTGATATGGCCTTTAAGAGTCCATGGAAATAAGAATTTGCATATACTTCATGTTCTTTTCCACTTCGTATTAGTCTCAACAGGTAGACACTAGGCCAGTGAACAAAACTAGGTTTCCAAACAATGCCCTAAGGATGGTGCTGTTCACAAAAAGTAACTGTAAATCAAGTCAACTCAAGTCCAGTTCTACATAAACTCCTCTTCAGCAGTCTCCAAGCATGTCAAATGGTTATTCGCCTCTGGAAAGGGATGTGGGGAAACTTCTGATCCACTCTGGTCACCCTGAAGCATTAGATTTTTCACTTTCACAGGCCCATGCTTTCTTGTTATGGTAGAACGAACAATTAAATGCCAGGCTTCTTTCTCTTTGTTGCAATTCAGAGCTGGCCACAAAGATGAGACACAAATAAACACTTCCAAAAAACTTACTACTTTTTACCAGGACCCAGCCATTTTCCACACTTTTCAGATGATCGTGAACATTCAGTCTTCAGTTTACTGGAAATAGTGATTGTGATGGTTGATCTCCTTTGGGGCAAAGGAGAAACTGGGCTGAGTACCAGGATTTATACATTTTTGCTTTTTGACTGAGGACAAAATATGGCCAACTACCTCATATTCCTGCCACCATGCCTATCTCACTGTGATAAACTATATCCTAAAAATGATGAGCCAACATAAAATCATAATTCCCTAAGGGTTTTTTGGGGGGGGGTGTCTGGCATTCTGTTACAGCAGAGAACTAATTCTGAATATTGGTATCAGGAGTGGGGTTCTTGCTGTAATTAACCTGACCCCATGTAGATTGTAGCCAGGTAGACTGTGGAGTTGCTTAGAATTACAGAACCCCAAGAATGTTGTAAGTAGACTAAATGAGACACTCTAGTGAGATTTTTGGAAGACTAAGATTTCAAGAGAAATGTGGACCTTGCACAAGAGATACCAGAAGAAATAAAGACTATACTGTTAACTGGGTTAGAGGTCATTGTGCTATATTCTGGCAATTGATATAGTGTATTATGCCTATATCTTGAGAATTTGAATGAGGCTGAATTAAAAAGTAATGAATTATTGAGTTTGTTGGAAATAAAATTTAGAACAGAAGAGCACTTGGGCTATGCTGCAACTGCTGTTCTTTGCTTTTACTCAATGCATGTCACAGAGCAGCAAATAGCAGGAAATTTAAAGAAATGAACAGCTCAGCATGAAAAGGACATGAGAAATATAAAAGTGAGGATGAGTATATAGGCAAAGCACCTGTAATTGTGAGACACACAGAGACAGACAGACAGACATATGATAGATAGATAGATAGATAGATAGATAGATAGATAGATAGATAGATAGATGATAGGTAGGTAGATAGAGGATAAACAGATAAGAGACAGGTAAATGATATATAGATAAATGATAGATTGATGATAGATAAATAATAGATAGATGATAGAAAATAGATAAATAGATAAATGACAGAGAGATAGATGATAGGCAGATAGATGACAGAGAGGGAGAGAGAAAAAGAGAAAGGAAGAGAGAGGAAGAGAGAGAAAACCTTATACTTTTCACTGATACAGACTACATCTCAATCCGACAGTAGACCTTGGCAGTGCCTGTCCATGTGCTTTTGCAAAAAGAAAGGGTAATGGAGTCACAGAGGCATTCAACAAATTCCAGATAGTCACCAAGACTATACAGTGTGTGGCAGGACTGGATTCTTCCCAAGGGGTGTCTGAGATATATGAAGCTGTGAGGATGACTTCTAAATTGTAATGGATATCCTAGACTGTTAAGGATGCTAGAACACTGAAACACCTACTGAAGAAAGTTGCAAGCTCAGAATAGAACTGGCTAAAGAAAGGAGCCACATGTTCTGCAGGAGAAACATGTCTCAATCGAGAAACATGTCTCAATCATGGATTTTCAGTTTATGCCAATGTTCTTGTTAAAAATAAATGATTTATTTTTAACTGTGGGTATATATGTGGGTATATGCACAAGAGTATGTGGAATCCAAAAGAGGGTACCAGAACCATGCAGTCAGAGTTAGAGGCAGGTATGAACCACCTGACATAGGTGCTATGGGCTTAACTTAGGATCTTTGTAAGAAAAGCAAGTGATTTCAACTTTTGCATCTTCATTTTAGCCCCCAGAATTCTCACTTTTATGGGAAAATAAATGTTCAAAGATTCTTCCTCTACCATTCCATAAATGAAACTTTTATTTTTCTTTAATCTGGAAGAGAAATCCATGAGAAATATTCAGCTTGCTGTGGAGAAGGTAGCAACAGAATGAAAGTCAGAAGAATTCCCTTGGGAGTCCTGGAGGCTGCTGGTCTGGGGAATATTTCTCAGAAGGTTGTAGATAGGAAATGATTTGACACTTGGTAGACTGGGGACAAACCTGCTCCACCATGTCAGCAGTGTGCCTGTGAACAAATTACTGGTGCTTGTTGAACATGGGGCACCTAGGGACACGGACCAAATAAACAGGAATTGGGCACCACATTTGGAGCTCAACCCAGAAAAGGACTAGACTGATGTTCACAGAGGCAAGAAAGGCATAGTAGTAGGAACAAGAAGCCAAGAGACCATGTCTGAACCATACACACAGGAAACAGGCAGCAAAACAGAGAGTAGAGTCAGGGTATAAACTCACAAAGCCCATCCTTACCCAGAGTGACATGTTTCCTTCAGTGAGGTTCCATCTCCCCTGTCTCCCCAAACAGTGCCACCAATAGGAATCCAACTATTCAAATATATGAGCTTTTGGGAGACCAGTCTTATTCAAACCACAACACTGTGTAATATGAATCAATTACTAAATGTAGCTGTCTGTAAGACAACAGTAGGGAGCAACAGTAGGGGCTAGCTAACATCTATAGTCTTTCACTTCGCCATACATTCTTGGTTTGTTTATTTTCTTCTTCAACTTTCTTTAACCAAAACAAAGTCTACATCTCTAACTTTTTATGTCTCTTTGTTGTATTTATGGGTTCCTCTCTTCGCTACTTTTTAACATACAATTTTTAATTAAAATGTTTTAATAAAATGTAATCATCCTTTGTGTATTAATGAAAGCCCAGACTATTGTATGTGAAACAGAAAACTTGAACACTGGACTTTAAGTAAACTATAATTTAAAACACAGCAAAAATAGATTAATAACCCGAGAGGCTTGTTTATTTTGTCTTCCCACATATCTGCATTAACTTTTTGTAGAAATTTGGTTAAGTCCAAGCAAGACAGCTGAACACAATGTTATATTGAGTGTTACTTACATATAAGCTCATTTGATAGAGCTATAGGAGGGAGGACTTTGTCATACAGCTTATATCCTAAAGCAGCATGCAGGAGTGTACAGATGTTTATAAGCCAAGACAATTAGCATTTAGGTTGAATCCTTGGTCATAAGTTATAGAGCATCATGCACTCACCAGAGATTAAAAGGGAGTGTTTGTTGAAGGGCTGAGAAGAGGGGTCTATGTGTAAAGTGCCTAAAGTAAAAGCATGAACTTGTGATCAGATAGCCAACATGCATTTGTAAAGCCAGGCATTGTGATGATGCACTTGGACTTCATTGCTCAGTTAATCTAGCCAATTGATTGCTGAGAGTACCCTGTCAAAAGAGAATGAGAGAGTGATAGTAGAAAGCGCTGACCCTCAACCTCCATCCTTCACACACGTGTACCTGTATACACACATGCAAACCATGTAAATATGAACACTATATATGTTACACATATATGTACCAAAAGATTTAAATTCAATTAAAAGCTTAAACACTTTTCTCTTAATAAATAGAAAGTAGCATCAAACAAATTAATAAAGGAAATTATGTTCAGCTGTTCAAAAACTGTAACTCTTCTCTGGTGCCAACTTTTGTCTTAAATAAAGCTCATTTCTATTACATTTTAAAATGCTTCCTCTGTACCATGATTTTCCTTAATCTCAAACCAGTATAATGATTAACTTTTGTGTGTCTATACTTTTGCTAAGAGTGACTTTAAAAAACAACCATGGTAATCGGTCATCAATGGGAGGAGAGGCCCTTGGTTCTGTGAAGGTTCTATGCCCCAGTGTAGGGGAATGCCAGGGCCAGGAAGTGGGAAAGGGTGGGGTGGTGAGCAGGGGGAGGGAATAGGGTTTTTGTTTTCTTTCTTTTTTTCTTTCTTTCTTTCTTTCTTTCTTTCTTTCTTTCTTTCTTTCTTTCTTTCTTTC
>NW_022196912.1:42875382-42915382 GCF_008632895.1 Mastomys coucha
AATAAAGAAAATACCTAATTAAAAAAAAAAAAAAGCAACCCTGGATGGCCAGCTTTCAAGAGGAAGCAGAAAAATTTAGATACTTAGAAGACGACTATATTATAGTCTCTCAGACATGTATATCTGAGCAAGAATGTCACAATGTAAACACACACACACATACACTAACCAGAAAAACCATACAAAACAACACATAAGTGCTTAAGTAAATGAACAGTTGTTGGGCTGGAGAAATGATTTGATGAATAAGAGCCCTGGTTGCTCTTACAGAGGACCCAGGTTTGGTTTCTAGGATCCCATGGTGGCTAACAACTGTGTGAGGGGACCCACCAAAGACTTCTGGCCTCTGTGGGTACTGCATGCACTTGGTACACATGCATATATGCAGGCAAACACACATACACAAAATAAAATAAAGATTTTTTAAAATCAACAATTATGAATACAGACTAACAAGAAATTTTAAAAAAACACAAAACATTACTAAGTTACATTGGCGTACTCTTAATCATTTAGGAAAAGCTGTTTTTGTTTTTGTTTCAATTCATCTTGAGGCTCAAAATTGAAATGGAAAGAAATTAAAAACCCAGGATACTCAACCTCTCTCTGTGTTCCCTTTTAGAGGTGCTGAGATCATCAAGTTGTCCTTGAGCTATTTATTGTCCTGAACCAGTCATTTCTGTCCTTCTCAGGGTAGCCATCTACTGTGTGTTGGATATCCCCAAGGGCTCTGCTGAGTATTGCCAAGGCTCAAGTGGCTAGCAGTCTTCCCATCTACCTTGGAGACTTTCTTAGAGTAGAGCATGTTGCATCCCTTTTGCATAGATTTCAGATCCAGTAAAGTACATATACAAAATTATGAGAATCCATGGCATTTAATTTTATTTATTCAGACTTTGTAACCTTTCAAAGTACCTTTTCCAAAAACATTGTTCAATGAAGTTTAAAAATAATAATGAGAGAGAAGCAGGAGAATCCATCTAAGGGAAGAATTTGAGTCATGACTAGAAGATTACAAGACACTACCTAGGAAAAGGCTGACTAAGATATTGCAGACTATACACAAGGAGGAAGGAGAACAGATAAGAAATCATTAAGATACATAGGAAAAAAAGAAAAAAAAACTTAGCAAGGAGATGGCAGTTTGAGGGTGCCTTGGATCTGAAAATATACCACATCAATACATTGGCTTTTCAGGTGTTACCTTAGCAGTGGCCTTGAATAACTTGTCTGCTTCTGTCAAAAGCCAGAGAGTAGCTTAGGCCACCTATGGGACCAGAACTTATGGTGACATCCTCCTGAGCAAGCCATAGATTATTCCATTTGACTAGGGAAGTGGGTGTAGATATATCTATGTGGTTCCACATCCTTGGTGCCTGTAGTATTTATTAAATGTAACACAGAGGATTGGAAGAGAAAAAAATCACCAGATTGAGGCTGAGCAGGTCAGTGATGGTGAAGCCTTCACCAACAGAACCCCTCCCACAAAGCTGACCTCTTACCTCCACAGTACATCTTGGCATGTATGCCATCGAAGGTGTCAACTGTAGTGGAGAAACTGGAGAGACACAGTCTAGCACTTTCTCCAGTGGGAGGGTTCATCCTCTAGGAACTTCCAATCACCTACAATCAGACTCTTGGCCACACTGCAGAAGAGTTTCAGGAATGATCAGAGTAAAGTGGAGATGGCAAGTTTATGAAGTAGAGAAAAGGGATCAGACACCAAAGACTTGAGCATGGTCCTTTCAAGAGAGAAAGGTGCTGCCAAGGGGAATGTAGACAGCCCTAAGATGTGTTTGAAGAGTCTTGCCCAGGGGTATGCATGATTCTGTGGCTTTCTAAGTTACTTTATCCAAAGCAAAAGACAAAATAAAAATTTTAAGATTTTTGTTTTAAAGCTAAGTTTAAAAATGGACCATTGAAGTGGCTTGTGAGTAAAGGCATTTGCTGTCAACTCTAACAACATGAGTTCATTCCTGGAACCCACATGGTAAAAAGAGAAAAATAACTCATGCAAATTATATACATATATATATGTATATGTGTGTGTGTGTGTGTGTGTGTGTGTGTGTGTGTGTGTGTGTATACACACACCATGGCATGGGCAATCACCAACATACATGCACAGTCATATGTAAAGTAGATAAGTTAAAACTTTAATGGAAAATGTATTAACCAATTTACATGTTACTGTTAGCTTACAGGGTGGCCTTTAATAAGTGAAATTGTTAGGTGCCTTGGTGCAGTTTAGATTATAGGGTTAGAGAGTTAAAACAGTAAATCCTGGCCCCACCTCAGCACTTTTATTTTAGCATCCTTGATTGAGCATTCTTTAGGAAAATGACCACCATCTCAGTCAGGAGTATTAGCCCCCATCCTCACAGCATCCTGCAGTTCTGTTTTGGATATGGACTATGTCTTTGTGAGGCTTATCAGTAGGTTCTATGTCAATCACATTGGCTAGGACCTCCCTTTCCTTAAAGCGTTGGGGAACACCCTCATCTGGTTCCTATTACTCTTGTCTTTCCAATTCCTGGACTTGCCCACCCTCTTCTGCTGTTTGCACTGAATACTGGATGGAGAGGGACTCTCTTCCTCAGATGGGTCATCCCTGGGCTTGAAACCTTTCTTCAGGATCACTATACTCAACAGAGACCCCCCTGCCCTTGGCATGAAGGCAGGGAGGATAAATATTTTGGGCCATGAGAAGGTTGGACAGCAGTTGTTTTAGTTCAGTTTGGTTTTTTGTCTGGGTGCAGGGGCCAGGGGCCAGGGGGCAGGGATGAGGGGGCAGGTTGTGGGGAACCAGAGCAAGTCAGAAAGGGTATGGCAGAGGAGAAGCAGATGGCAAGGGTGGAGAAGCCTCCACTTCTCCCTCTCTGCACTGTAGATTAGCCTATGTCTGGCCTTGGAAAAATGCAGCCTCAGGAGGAAAGGAGCTTGCCTGATGTGTAGGCTTAACCCTCACGCCATCATCTGAATGACACAATTCTATATATCTAGAACAAAAGAGAGGCCAGGAGAACAGTGTGCCCTTGGAGCAGATTTTCATGAGTGGTAATAAATTAAAGCTTCTTTCGGCCTAAACCTGTAAGACTGACAACAGGACTCTAACACAGAGAAAAACAGTGTTCCTTTACTTAAACAGGAGCTGAAACCTGCAGTGACCACAGAAGCAGCTGGGGCAGCATCTCTGCCCTCAGCCAGGTCACATGCTTCAGCTCAACTCAGACTTGGGTCACAGAGCTCTCCTGTCACTCCCTGGCTACCAGACACAGCTGCTTACAATTGAGCAGCCAGCCTGGAAAATCCCTGTAATTTTAAACAGACCTCTTCTCCCAACCATGCTCCCCATGACCCTGAGACTGCAAGGCAGAGACTCTAGCTGAGTCTGTCCTGGCTGTAGTTTAACTTACTGACATCACAATAGGAAGTGGCAATGGCCCATCGTTTTATGGGGGTTCAGGCTTCAGGTATGGGGCTTAGGGGAGGGTACCAGAGGACAGGTGCTCTTTCTGGGACTTGCTGGCTACAGTGGTCCTTTAAGCTTTGGGTACCCTTGGAGTACACAGTTCTCAGGAATGCCTCCCTGCACAGCTGACAGATGGATCTGCCTTTCACTCAGAGTGGGTGAGGTTGCTGGCTGCCTGACCCTCCCTTCTGGTTTGGAAGATGTCAGGAAAGCCTTGAAGATGAATGGAATAAAATGGAACAGTCCAAGTTTGTGTAACTCTCACTGTTACTCTGAACCCACCCCGGCTGATGTGGGCGTGAGAGCAATCCTTTCTATTTATCCAGGAGGCTTTCTGGTCCATTAACACACGTGATCCTCCAGACAGCCCTAGGAAGCCTGAGGGAAGCTATTATTAGCCTCCCTCACTCCCCTTCCGTCATTCTGCGTGCATACCTCCTCTCAAACACTTATCTCTTGGCTCTCTGCTGCTTGAAGCATATAACAGAAGACAGAATACACCCCTTAGACTCCAGGAACCTGCATGTGAACCTGGTCTACCACTTATCTGCCCTACCTCAGATCAATGACTTTACTTCCTCATATCAAGTCAAGGTGATGATGCTGAAGGCTTTGGCAGCTATTTTCAAGATTAAATAGTGGTATTAAACAGTGACACAGCCGTGGATATCCCAGGACCTTGTTTAAAACAGTCAGCATCCCACAAAGATGGATACTTGTCTTCTACAAGAACAATGACAATGGCCTGAAGGCCAGCCTGCAGTTCTTATTTTGTATTAACAAATCTTCAGAGCTCAGCACAGAATAAGGCCAACTGACATTGTTCAAAAGAAGAACAGGGTGGGGGTGGTAGTAAAATAAGCTGGTAAAGTGCTGAGTCTAACCTCCAGCAAGTCTGTAAAAAGCTGGGCATTGATCTTTACAGTGTCGCAGTGTGTTGCAGTCTCAGTCTTGCCAGAGTGGAGAGGAGGAGCCCTAAGCTTCACAGGCTGCTGGCTAGCCTAGCTTAAAAAACAGTGATCCTGAATCTCTCACGAAAGACCCCGTCTCAAAAGATAAGGCAGACAGCTTTTGAGGAATGATGAGGAATGAGGTTGATCTATGCCCTCTATTTGAACACACACACACACACACACACACACACACACACACACACACACACACACACACACATACATGTACACACATGGGTGGGAGGGGGAGCAAACATAATCAATAAGGTTTTCAATTTGGCTCATTCTAGGGTCCACACCAGAGTTGTGCTACTGTATCTGACCTTCTTCCCCTCGTCTTGGGCTGACAAATCTGTGGTTAACATTAGTTGATTGGATTTCTCCAAACAAGGACCCTGACTGCTGCTGTTTCTGGCTTTTCGCAGCTGACTCAACTCTTCAGGAAAAAAAAAAAAAAAAAACTAAAGAAACTCTTTGCTACAGAAAATGTGAGAAAGCCCATTTGGCCAGCATCTCTCCAGCTCTCAACTACAGTGCAAAATGGTCTAGCTATTGATTTGCAAAAGTGCAGGAAGATGGCTGGAAATGGCCGGTTCTAGGTCTAGGTAACTTGCCATTGATTCAAAAACTGTTTCTGGTTAGTCTTATCTAGGAAAGTGGATGTCGAATTGATCCTTTCCAGTTCAAATCCAATTATGTCAACCTCCAGCTTAAAGCCTTCAGTGGCCTCTCCTTTCCATTCAGGATCAAGAGCCCAGCTCCTGCGGGGATGAACCCCTCAGCAGGCCAGCTTTTGCCCCAGCCCTCCCCTACAGAACTTCTTCCACTACTGGCCTCCAGTGCTACAACTTGGTTCATGGATCCAGGATCTTGCAAGCAGCCTCAGGCTTACTCTGTTCTGATTGTGGGTCTGTTGTCATTTCTGCAGGAAGGCACGCCTTGGTGACCCAGCTGTAGGCTTATTCTTATATTCGATATAAGTAGTGTGTCCCTTTCCTTCAGTCCTCTCTCATATTGTGATGTGGTGTGTGTGTGTGTGTGTGTGTGTGTGTGTGTGTGTGTGTGTGTGCATTCTAGTGTATGTCTATCTGTGCATGGAGAAGCCAGAGGACAAACTTAAGTGTTATTTTCCTCAGGCACTTCCAACTTGTTTACTGAATCAGGGCCTCTGTCTAGCCTGAAGCTAGTTAAGACTAGGAGGGCTAGTGAGGACGCTCCAGCTCTGCCTGTCTCTGCTTCTCTAGTTCTAAGATTATAAGCATGCATCCTATGCCTGGATTTCTTATTCATGTATTTATTTGTGTGTGTATTTGCTTAGTTATTTCTTTGTGCATGTGAGAGGGTGAGAGGGGGATGTATATGTTTGCTACATATTCTCGTAGAGGTGAGTGCAGGACATTGGGTATCTTCCCTCATTACTGCCTACCTTCGTGCCCTGAGACAGCCTCTCTCAGTGAGCCTGAACCTCACTATTTTGTCTCCGCAGGCTAGCTATGAGCTATTGAAGTCTGACTGTGTTCATTTCCCAGTGCTGGGTTTCTGACTTTTTATGTGAGTACTGGGGATTTGAACTTAGATTCTCATGCTTGCAGAGCAAGTAAGCCATATCCTGACCCCTCACTCATCACTTACAGAGATTATACTGACTCTGAAGGCACCTTCACCCTCAGTGATTGGCACTTAGTAGGTTCCTGACATCTGTGCCTGGCACCCATTAGATGCTTGGTAATTGTTGAACAGATCAGTGCAAGTAGAAAGACACAGATCTGACTGATGTAGTGGGTGGGTCATCTGACTATTGGCCCTTCCATATCCCCCAGGGAACAGTATGAGGATACAGATCATTGGGTTGGAGAGGTTTCTTGAGCTCAGACACTGTTGGGAACAAGCTAGGCCCTACTCGAAGTTACTCCATGTTGAATGTATCTGTGATGTTTCAGGCTACACTCTATCCTAGTAAAATCTATTTCACAAGCACATTAAAACTCCATTTTGAGAGAGAAGGGACTGTAGACCCTAGACAGACACTGAAACTGTACCATCTTTCAGACACTACCCTTCTAGCACAAGACTGATAAATTCAGGAATCAAAATTGAATAGGAATAAAAATTGAGTCAGTCTTTCTGTTTAGTGGATTGAATTGAAACTATGGAGATGCATTGATTATTAAAATCTTATCAGGGAAGCCAGACCTAGGACTTTATGGACACATCAGACCAAGGAAAGCATATAATGTCCTCACCTATACCCCATGAAGTGATGGGCACCTATCATTGTGATGGTTGGGCCTCACAACACCAAGTATTGTCTGATAATTGGTATATGCATCAGGGAACTGAGGACACACTAGGCTCAGTTCTATCCCCTGCTGTATACAAAGAACCTACTCAACTGTCTAGCTGACTGTCATTTCACCCATCTAGACCTGGACTTGACCCATTGGGACTCCATTCAACCTTTCACCTCACAGCCAGGTTCTGCATCTTCACTCTCAAACCTGACCCCACAGCTCCAGCATCAGCTCTAGAAGCCAGCTTCTCCTGCCCTGGTCAGGTTTATCACATCAATATAGATGCTTTTAGCCTGCTTCTAAGCCTCTTGAACCCAGTTGCAGCATCTTTGACCTGTATCTATTTTGCAAAATATACATATGCATATAGATATGTGAATATACTAAGTGTGTACCATGCAATAGAAGAGTTAATATTAGCACTGAAGACTAATTAGGAACATGCATTTTCATTGGCCAGTTGACTGAGATAAGAATATTTTATGACAAATTGTTGCTTATGAAACTTATTGTTATTTAGTAAGTTCTGATATTGTGGAAAGACACAACAAGCTGAATGGTCTGTGTTTCGGCATGATGCACTCACAACAAACATCTCTTAGAAAGTGATGACATCAGAGATGAAGATACCAGGCAAGCCCCCAATCCCAATCTTCTCTCCTTTCTAAGCCTCCAGGGCATGCCTCTTGCTTCAGAAACACCCTTCTAGCTTTTTCCTGGGCTCATTCCATTCAAGGGCCCTACATAAATATGTAATAGGATTCCACTACCAGAAAGAAGCTATAAGAAATATATAAAGACAGGTAAGGGGTGAGAGCAGCAGAAAAATTGTCCCACAGTTGAGAACAAGCCATGCCATGCAATATCATCAGCCTTGTGCTCTTGGAAAACAGACATCAGTGAGTAGACCTGGTGCTTTGAGTTTATCTTCTAGTTTCTCCCTTCTGGGAGAATGACCTATCGTTTCTCCAGAGCCAGCTCCACATATCCTCCCTCTTCTCATCCTCTACTTCTTGCCCAGCTTGCTTCACATAGCTGCGTTCTACAGTGTTTGTCTCAGAATTCCACCACCGGTTACAGATGGTGAACTAGCTTGAGCATGGGTCATTTCCTGTCTAGATATTTGATCAACTGAGCACTTTCTGAGTCCCTCTCATGTTCTCAGAAGTCCACACCTAAAAGATCAAATCTTTTTGCTTAAATTACAAAGGGTTCCCCATGTGCTTTCTGTTTCCTCTTCAGAGTCTCTGTGGTTCATTAATCTCCATGTGCTCAGGATCTGTTTCAGCAAACTTGATTCACACTAAATCCTCCTTCTAGTTTAGTCTAATTTCTAGAGTGAGACCCCAATATAGAGTAACTTTGATTCTTGTAGACACAGGGATGCCAGAGGACCACCCTTCCTCCAGCAGCTTTCTCCAGACTCCATGGATATCTACTAGGACCAAGAGGCTCACAATCATTACACACATAATTATTTTCAGGCTGCATGTAGCCTGAAAAGTTCTCTTCTACTTTCCATATGTTCTTTTCTCTTGATCCATCCCCCCTCCTTATTTTTTGCTACAAAAGTCCCTTGACAGTGTCCCATATTACAAATACACACTTGCCCCAGGCTCTGACTGAATTTGCTGTCTGTTTAATACTTACTCCATATGGGATAGATTAACACAAAAAGCTTTAGCCTTGTACAACACTCAGATACTTTCATGTAGTGGCTGGGAGTTTGGGGGGTGGGACATGAGCACATAAGTGGGTGCATGTACCAAGAACAGAAATCCATTGAGCTCCCCCAGACCAGACGTCTACATTCTGCAGGGCTCTCAGCAGCCAATAAATTTGACTTGAGCTGGTGAAGCAAACCCTTCTCTCTAAACTAAGCATAATTGCGAGATGCTATTCTGAGTGCCAAAAATGTCAACCTTGAGTTGCAAACATGGACACATTTAAACAGAACCATATGTAGGACTGAAAAGAGAAATTAAAAAGAAACCAACGATTCTACCTTTTGCCCCACAGATAAATTACAAGGCAGCAGCCATGTCAGGAGAGAATTACGAAGTCAGTGATGATCAGGCAGCAATGTGCCAATGTGTTTTCATCAGGGAGAATGTGATCAATGTTCTACAGACACCATCAATAGGGACAAGCCTTACGAATACACAGGCATTGGAGACAGTGGATGATATAGCCCTGAAGTGTATTCCACACATAGCTTCCTATATTCTTCACCAGTGTCATTAAATTCAGAAATAGGAATGTTTCATTGTGTCCATGGTCTGCAGTTAAATAATCTTGAATGATGCTGTTCTATTTAGAATGAATCAAGTCTTCATAAGGGCCTGTGGGCTCTTCAACCAGTAGCACCTAATCTAACCCCCTCCTCCTTGAGCTCCTTTGACACCCAGAAATATCTCCTGAACTCAGCTGTCACTAAAATTATAATTCATCATATATGAAAACTAAGTTTTGCAGACCTTAACCAGCTCCAAGTGTCAATAGTGAGAATCTGAAGGGTGAGGCTTAGATTATAATGTCTATATTAGGATCATGATTTCCCCACCAGTCCATGGGCTATATTTTCCGTTATGTTAATATAACACAGCAACTTTAATTGGCTTACCTGAAGGTAGAGACATTGGTTTACAATTTTACCTCCCAATTCAGCTGTGTGCATAGGGGAAGTATGCCAATTATTTTTACATGATCATGGGTATGTTTTTCAGGGGAACTATTGCATTTTCACAGCATAAAATCAGCTTATTAAATTCAAGATTTATTGTATATTATTTTTTAAAACAATGTGAAGCCAGGCAGTGGTATGCGTGCCTTTAGTATTAGCACTCAGGAGGCAGATTAAAAGGCAGGCAGATCTCTGGGATTAGGACAAGACCAGTGTGTTCTACAAAGTAAGTTCCTGGAATCCCAGGGCTATGCAGAAAACCTCGTCTAAAAACAAACAGACAGATAAACAAACAAACAAAAAACCAAAACCAAAACGTAAAAAACCCAAAAGTTATTTATCATAATAAATGAAGTAACTGAGTGCAGAGACAGTGTACGTGTGTATGTGTGTGTGTGTGTGTGTGTGTGTGTATGTGTGTATATTGGTGTGTGCATGTATGTGTGTGCACACGCACACATGCATGCCCTTACATACATGCCATCCAGAAATAAATATTTAGTGTCTTTTTAAATATTTCTCCACCTTAGGTTTCGAGACAGGGTCTCGCAGTCAACCTGAAGCTTACTAATTCCAGGTTTCATCCTGTCTCTGTTTCACCAACTGTATTTCCTACATTTTTGTTGTTGTGATTAAAATATTATGACTAAAAGGTGGTTGAGAAGGAAAGGGTTTATTTCAGCTTACAGTTCCAGGGGGATAGAATTCATCATGGTGAGGAAGACATAGCAGCAGTCAGGGGAAGCGTGGCCATGGGAGCAACAACCTGCCTAATTACGTTTGGTTTTTCATCCACATAGAGGAAACAGTGTGCATGTGTGTGTGCATGCATGCATGCATGAGCATGCTTGCTTGCGTGCCTGTGTGCATGTGTGCAGGGAGACAACAAAGTTATAAATTCTCAGAATATTCAAAAACACATGTCTGTGGGGAACATTTCTCATTCAAACTACTCCAGACTGCTGGTATGCACTACTGATCCCAAGTTGCTACCAGGATCCTGGGGCTAGAATTCAGGTACTTATGCTAGCCGACTGTCTACCTAGCTCCCAAAAGAAGTAATATTTGAAAATAGCTAGAAATTTGGGGGCAAGGGATTTGTTTTATGTTCTATCCTCAACACTGATAAAAATATATATTGGGGATAATTGTAGTAAATATAGACAATGAAAAAAAAAAAAACAGAAAACCAGAAGATGATCTAAGACCGCTCTCCCATCTCTGATATTTTAAAAAGTAATGAAATCCCTTCTTCTGGAAGAGAAAACAATATTTTTTTTTTTAAAGTAAGGAAGCCCGATTTAGACTCATTTAAAGATGGGAGTATGGGGATCCACCACAATATGATAAACCCATTGCATATTGCATCAATGAACACAAGGTTCTTAATCTCCCCGCCCTCTTTCTGGAATATCTCACATTGCCATCTCTCTGCACATCTAGAACTTTCTGCACTCCCTGTGGAGTCAGCTAGTGTTGGATGCAGCTTCTGAGCACCAAGCTGTGCTCAGAGGCCTGTTGGCACCACCATTGTGCAGCTCAGGCCAGAAGCTGAGAAGTTTCTTGTTTGAGACCTTTGAGGTTGATCTAACGTCATGAGGTTTCTTTTTCACTGAGAATTTACCAGTCCTTTGGTATGAAGTTATAATAAACATAAATGGAAATAAAGTTTTGACGAGTGCCTGCCTTTAAATAGGTAACTTTTTGATGTGTGGTTTGTTTAGTTGGATATTTGGTTGGTTTTTCAAGACAGGACTTCTCTATGTGGCTATCATGGAACATGCTCTGATCAGGCTGGCTTCAAACTTAGTGTTCTTCCTCTGTTTCCTGAGTGCTGGGGTCAAGTTGAATGGCATCAAAACCAGATTATGGTATATTTTAAATATCCCCACAGATAATCTTAACAAATTAATGAAGCATCATAGCTAATCTCAGAGCAGTGCATAGAATGTGGGTAGCATGGGGTATCTAAATTCATTAATAAAGTTGGAACTTCACTTCTACTAGGAGAAGAGCAAAGCAGAATATCTCTACCCTCTTAACAAACATAGAAAATAGAATTGTCCAGAGAATTTACTCATTAAAGAACGTGTTTCCTGAGTCTCAGCCTGGCCTTCAGAATATCCTATAATTTCCTCTCACTGTTGCCTTTGGACATTCCTTAGCCACAGAGGAGCGTTTAGAGTTCTTAAGTGCAAAAACTGTATTATGCTCACAGTTATTCATTGTATCCTTTATCTAGAGAGGCATCCCTTCCTCTTCTCTCCCTCAACTCAATCCCCTTCCTATTTCCTAAATTCCCTTGCTATATATTGTGCACCTTTCCTTCATTAAGCCTGTTGGTGAATTGTTCCCTAAGCTTGATTTGGGGGCACTAGTTCAGATCCTTGTAGTTTCTCAAATATTTTGCCCGGCCTGTGGTTACAAAGGAGACTATAACAAACTTTGCCTTCTAGGATCCTACCATATAGAAACTGGTAGAAACCAAAGAACCAAGAGGCTGACACTAAGTGTAAAACTGGGCGTCAGCTCGGGCACAGAGAAAGTGACTAGCCAAGACTGGGAGCATCACAAAGACTTTCCATGGTCAAAGGGCCTGAGTACAGCTTTTTATGTGGTATGGGAAATTGTCTAGGGTAGTAAGTGTGGGTGAAAGTTACACTTCCTGACAGGGTATGTGAAGAAGAGCCATTAACAGTGGTGTATTTAAAAGTCATTAATTTCCCAAAACATTATTGTGGTGCTTGCACAGTTCTCTGTGACTTGGAGATCTTGTGAACTCAATTTCTTCTTGAGTATGAGTACAATTCACGGCTCCCCACATTTCTACTTGGGAAAGCATGTTCCTCTTCATTCATTGTTTGTATAGCTTTGCATTGGAAAGATGCCGATCTGTTTTCAAATGGACAGGACAAAGCCAGAGTGTATTCTCCAAGCCAAGTCCACTGTGTTTCACATTCTTTTTATTTCTTATTTTAACTTTTATTGCATTATGATGAGAAAAGTTGCATGATTTCAATTTATCTGAATTTGTTAACATTTAAAAACATATTTTAAGTAAATAGAATTAAATCACATTCTTGTTTCCCTTTTGTACCCCAACTCTTCCCAGAGACAACCCCTTCAATACTTACAATATCTTTTTTGTCATACTCCTTAAAATTTATAAATATTTATAAAATATTATAACAATAAAATAAGTATTATAAAAGTTGTTTGATATAAAACAACAATAAATTTAACAGTCTTATGTAGATGCTCATCTACAGCAATAGTGAAAATACATTTTTCTCAATATAAATTTTAAATAACTCCAAACATATTAACTGTATATTTCAAAATAATACATCACTACTAGAATTTTCTTAAAATGAACATAAATATATAAAGTCTTTATGTTTGTTTGTTTTGTATTTAGTAGAGTTTAAAATCTTGGCTCTTACTGTGGTACAGACCCAAAATAAGAACAATGTTTAGACATTGGATTTCATTGTACTTCAATGACCCTCACACCACCAAAGGATTTTACCTCCGTCATAGCTAAGCTGAGAGTTGACAGTTCTGCTGCACCAAGAAATGAATTGTAGGCACAATTTTTTTTTTTTGAGAAGCTCTGCCCTTCACTAATAAAAGAAGGTAGCCAGGAAGCTTTCGCTGTAAGGAATCCTTGTTACTTTGTGCACGTAGCTCTTCCTTTTCTCAGGCCTGTGAGGCTAAAAGAGAAATTATGAAGTTGTAAGCCACAGAGCCCAGGAGCCCAAAAGAAGGGGTGTTCTGTTCACCTAGAATCTACCATGTTGCTCCAGCCCTCTACCTGCTATGGCACCTTCAACTTGACCTTCAGAAGCACTGTTAACTAATGTGAAAAGCATCAGTAAAGATGGATGTATTCATGCTTCTGGGAACAACAGGTGCAGTGTGGATAGGTTTCAGCTGCCAGGAAATTTGTTCAGGGTAAGGGGTGGTTACTGGAGCCTCTTAGAATGCCAGGGTCTTTCATTCATTCCATGTCTTGCAGAGCATGGACTATTGTGAAAACCATGATAAGAAGCACAGAGCCCATGCATGTGAGCTCACACACAAATTGTGCACGAACCCAGAGCCACAAGTGATGTGTTCAGTCTATTGATTGCGTTTATGTAGGAGCCACAGGAGAGCCTTCCTCTCAGCGTGGGTGCAAGTGAGGGATTCGGCAACATCTGAAGGCTGATGAAGGCTCTCTGGCTGTCGGGAAGGCTAATTGGCTGGTATTTTTCAATCCTGGCAGGGGTGGATTTTTTTTTTTTTGAAACAAAGTAGAAATATCACAATAATTCAACCAATAGCATTTTTACAAGGCTCCTGAAGGCTCTCTTGGGGACTTCTATTTCTTCTCTTCCAAAACCCCTTAAAGGTTATCTTTTTATCAATAGAATGCTCATACTTCATTTTTCAAAGGTCTCCAGTGCCTGTAGAAGGGTTGAAATAACATAAGCCTGGAAAAAAATATGCTTTAGGGACAATGGTGACATTTCTTGGCAAACAATTGGCAATTTCCAACGTTCAGTTTGCCTTTGATTGGTAATTAGTTCACAATATTCAACTCAGTTCACCTTTGAGGAAGTTGGGAAGATAATGCCGTTCTATTGCCTTTTAATTATTTTAATCATTAAAACTTTGCACAGAACAGATACATGACTGCTCTCGTTTTGTGGGAGGTGAAGCTTGTAAACTCAGAGAGGGAAGCCAATTTGAAGCTAACAGAGGCAGAGCTGTAAACTCCATAGTTAATTGAACAAACCCTCATTGGGCACCTCTCATGTGCCAGGCACTGTGCTTAAAGCTGGGGAGACATAAAAAGGAATTGGCACATTGAGTACCCTCCAGAGGCGTGCAGGCTCACATAAGTAACTATAAAGCATTTGCTAAAGACCTAAGTGTGTTATCTCTCTAAAAGGCATTGTGATGATGTGGCGACAATTGTATTCCACCCTGCCTGGAAGAGCTAGCAAGAAGGCTCATCACTGATTATCCTCTCTGTGGAAAATTCTTCAAAGCACAGTATATACCAGATTAAAGACTCCAGTGTCTGTAACTGGGATGCTGAGACAGGGGTGCAGCTGGACTCAGGTGCTGAAACTGTCTTCAGCAGTCTCTGCTCTCACATCCTCGAGGGGTTTGTTTCCCAGATAAGGGTTGGCTCCATTCTCAGTTCCTCTGTTGAGACAGGGTGCCACAGTGCCACATTTCTCTCAGGCTCAAGCAGAAGCCCAGTGATGCCTTGCAGGCTGCTGAAGGACTCAAGGAGAACCTTGCTATATGTTGCTGACTCAGAGTTATTTCTGGGGGATGTATTTTCCTGATTAGGCCAATTAGAGCCAGCAGCCAAGCTGAAAGAAGTATCTACTCTCTCCAAGTCTTCTGGGTTAAAAACCTTAGAAGATCAATTGACTTCCTCTTACATTAAAATAAACAAACAAAACCACATTATCGGTTTGGTACACATTTGAATAGATGAGTGGGTGAGAGAAAAGAAGAAATGAAGTGTTTGCTTCGTGTAGAAGTATAAAGAGAGCATTGACAGGTATGTACAGAGGGAGGCAAATACAACAAGAGAAAGTAGTCACATACACGTATACATATATATAACTTCCATATGTAAATTAGTGTTCAAACCCATAGAGACTAAACCTATTTCTAGAAAACAGCAAACATTCTGGGGTGGGGTTAGGGTTTGAGAGGAGAGTCATGGGGTCAACCATCATCTTACTGTCAAGACAGTTTGCATTTATGATCTTTAGAGTACATGGGCTGTCTGCTCAGAGACTATTACACAGGGGTGGGGGTTGGGCTCTTTGGAGCACTTCCTAGCAAACACTTGGGGAGGAAGAAGGAATGCTCAAGTCCCTGTGTGTGATGGCAGATATGATGTTTTAACTTGATCATGAGATTAATTAAAACCAACTATTGGATCCCCCCTCTCTCTCATGTGGTGTGTGTGTGTGTGTGTGTGTGTGTGTGTGTGTGTAGGCTTTTCAACAAGGATCACCTGAAAGGAGACTCTCCTGATAAGGTGGGGTGCACCTTCTGATGGTAGCTCAGATGCAAAGAGGTCTCAGGAAAATGGCATGCTGCTTCCCTGCCTGCTTGCCTTCATCTCCTGATGGCCCTGCATCAGTCCATCATTGGCTGACATCTTTTACTGCCCAGATGGACTGAAGGCAAGGACTCTGCAGGGATCTTACACTCTGGGCTAATCAAGGTTTGCAGATCTCCATCAGGCAGGCAGCCATTGTTTGACTACCTGCCCTCTATCACATAAACTAACTTAATATACTCCTGTTAGTCATACACACTCTTTTTATTGGTTCTTCTGGAGAAACCTGATTAATATAACATGTTCAGGTAAATATTTCCAAAGCCATGTTCTGTGCATTTCTGGCCACCATTTCAAAGTGAATGGGCACTTGTTGTCTGGTCACTGAGGCCTTCAGTAGACAAGGAGAGATTCTTGACAGTACCGTACTTCCAAACGTGAATAAATCTCACCCTTCCTGAGTGGTTTTTTTTTTTTTTTTTTTTTTTTTTTTTTGGTTTTTTGAGACAAGGTTTCTCTGTGTAGCCCTGGCTGTCCTGGAACTCACTCTGTAGACCGGGCTGTCTTGGCTGTCCTGGAACTCACTCTGTAGACCGGGCTGGCCTCGAACTCAGAAATCTGCCTGCCTCTGCCTCCCAAGTGCTGGGATTAAAGGTGTGTGCCACACCACCCCCACTAGTCGTGGTATTTTTTAATGTATATATGTGTATACCTACTTGTCTGTCTGAATGTATACCACATGCATGCAATACCCACAGAGTCCAGAAGAGAATATCAGATTGCCCTGAAAACTGGAGTTTCAGACATTAGTAAGCCCCCTGAAATAAATGCTGAGAATTAAAGCTAGGTCCTCTGCAAGAGCAGCAAATGCTCTCAACTGAAGAAGCCATTTCTGCAACCCCCAGGAGTGTAGATGGATACTATAAATCATCTAGAGCTGATTTAGCCCATAATATACTATGGGAAAAGGTCACAGGTAAAAAACATCCCACAATGGATACTGTGAGACAATTGTCCTAGTGAGGGAGAAATATAAGGTTCATACATGTTTATGCTTATTTCTTCCCATGTGCAGACTTCATGCCTTGAGTATTATGGAAAAACTGTGATTGTGCAGACAGACTCATTGAATCAACTACCTTGGCTCATGTCATGATTGTGAGCCCTGGTCTAATTAGCCATGGTGGGAATTTTTTTTTTTCATTTCCCTATTTGAAGACAAACTGTTGTTTAGGGAGTTAAAAAAGAAAAGAGAGACATCATGATTCCAATACAATGCTATGACAAGAAAAGTCTCTGTCTCTGTCTCTGTCTGTCTCTCACTCTCTGTCTCTGTCTGTCTCTCTGTCTTTCTGTCTCTCTGTCTCTGTCTCTGTCTCTCTCTCTTTCTCTCTCTTTGTCTCTCTCTCTGTCTCTCTCTCTCTCTCTGTCTCTCTCTCTCTCTCTCTCTCTCTCTCTCTCTCTCTCTCACACACACACACACACACACACACACACAGAGGCTTGCCTATGGCTGCTATTTTCCAAATGTGATGAATTGTTGTTATTCCTTGAGCTTTGGTGTCCATGTAAAGAAAGGGAGACTAGTAACTAAGGATACAGTTCATCCCTGGCAGGTAAAGCTTCCTTCCTCCTAGAGCTCTTAGCCAATGAGGCCAAATAAGACTAGGAGGTTCTTGAGCTATGCTCAGCAATCACCAGGAAGGTTTCTTTCCTACACCAATCCCCTGCTTCCATATACACACCACCACCAGCACCACTGTCACCAATGCTTCAACTTTACCTTGCTGATTCTTTCTTACACATGAAATCTAAACTGTCCTGCCAGCTGGGTTCTTTCAGGAAAGTAGAGGACCCACAGACGTTAATAATGTAGCATTCTTGGGCTTCTCCCACAGAGCCTCACACATCTCCAGGATCCTCAGATACCTGGTGAGAGAAAAACTGAAAGAGGATGATTAACTGAGTATTTAAGGTCTATCCTGGTCAGTCCTCTAGCTTAACCTCAGGGACAGAGGCTGACTGTGGACAGTTTGAACTCAACTCAAGAAATACCAGTGAGTTTCTACATGATGCAGGCTCCTCTCCTGGAATCCGCATGCCTTCTGTCTCAGTCAGCCAGTGACTTAGCTAACTCAAGGCAATTCTAACATAGAAAAGAGAACACCATGCTTTAGAAAATCAGGTTTTAACTACACACATACACTGAGAGATCCTCTTTTAAAACAGGAGGGCATAAAGCAATTGGTGAAAGACACCAGTATTGCTCTCTGATGCCAATATGCATACAAATCCACATGCACCTGAACACATATGTACACATGCATGAACATGAATTCACACAAATGAATAATTTCAGTGTAGCTCAGATATGTTTTCTACAGGATGTACTAATGTTCAAAATAACAAATTAATAAGTATTTGCACACATACATATACATATATTCCTGTTGGAATTATTGTGAAAGTCACATGAGAAAATAAGCAAAAATCTCTGTAAAATAGGAAGTTACATTTATATACAAATAATTACAACTATGCCAGCATATATGTGATACAACTCTTAGAAATCCTCCAGACACAGCCAGTAAGACATAGTCAACCTTCATAAGAGGAATCCACACAGCCCCTATCTGAGCCCTTTTCAGTGACTAAGGGGTCTTTGTCTAGCAGCATGTTAGTTTTGCCTGATTTCCTGCCTGTCAGTTATACAAAATGACCTGCCTTGGGCAGTGGTTCCAGGAGGGTGAATTTCACTGTGGACACATGCATTTCTCCCCGTTCCTTCATTTGTAAACTGGCACAAAACTTAAAGAAAATTCATTGTATCTTCTGATTTTTATTCTCTTCTGTCACCAAAATGTTTCCACAAGCAATTTCATGTCCCAAATCCCTTGGGTTCATTTTCTAGGTCTTGTTACAACATTTTTGCTTCAGAAGCAGAAGAAACAGGATTACATCCTGCCTTTTCTCCCCCTCTCCTTTAGTACACACTTAAGCAAACCCCCACAGACTTGAGATTGGTTTGACATTTAGATTTCAGTATCCATGCTGATTCTAAATGCAGTGAAGAGCACCCTTCTCTCTTTCAGTAAATGAATTTTCAATTTACCAATAAGAAAATCACAGTATTGGACTTGTAGAACCTGTCTTAACTTTGCATTTGGTATATAATTAATATTAATTGAATATGCATTGATTTTGTTCTTTGGACTAATGGAGTAATTTTAAAAAGAAAAGCCTGTTTCAGTAATTAAGCAGATTAAAATAGATAACATATATTTCTTACTTAATCAGTCCAATAATTGAGTTCCACTAGTTTAAATTCACATCTACTCTTTATTTAATCAAAGCTAAATGCTGTGTATATTCTGAAGCTAAATAATATGTGGACAGTGGATTTAATGCAGAGAATAGCATTTCAAAGCCACCATTAGTATATTTTTTATTATCATTCTGTGACCATTATCTATTTATGAACTTTTCAAAGAAAACACTAGTCCACCCACTGGCATGGCAGCCCAGTGAGAGTAGATCCTACTTTTCATCAAAGAAGTTCCTTTTGGTAGCAGACAGACATCATAACTATAATATGTAGTATTAGTATATTTATTATTATTAAAATATATTATAATTTCATTTTCTAGTTTTCTTTATTTAGTTAAAATATACGTATTCCCTCCTCCCAGTGCCTCTCATATCTCTCCACCCACACTCCTACTCAAATTCACAGCCTCTTTTAATTTAATTAATTAATTAATGATTATTTGTGCATACATATGTAAGTTTATAAATATATGAATGTAACCTACTGAATCAATTTAGTATTGCTTATATATTTTCAGGGCTGACCACTAGATATTGGTTCATCATTTGGGGTCTTGTCCCTGGGGAAGACTAATTTCCCCTCTTTCAACCATCTTGTTTCTTGTAGTTCTTTATCTAGGGGTGAACGCTACTGAGATAGTCTCTACTCATCCACATTGGCCTGTCAACTAGTGTTGTCATCGTGTGAGTCTTGTTTCATCATCCATAGTATGAGATTTCATAGGCTCAGCTTCTCCATCATACATAAAAGATATTACCTCACAGCTGACTTTAGGGTACTCTGGCTCTTACAATCTCTCTGCCTCCTCTTCTGAATTGTACCCTGAGCCTTAGATGCAAAAGTTGTGTTGCAGATTTATTATTATGGGCTGGGCACTGCATAGGCAATTGTTCTTTGTATTCTGACCCAGACGTGGGGACTCTTATGGTCTCTGCTGCAAAAAGGAACTTCTTTGACAAAAGGTGGGGGCTACTCTCACTAGGCTATCATGGTCTAGTGTTTCCTTTGACATGTTGAACACATGCTGCAATGTTTGACAGAGAGACCTAAGAGAAGCTATTGAGCCCTTCTCTGTGCCTCAGTTTCCTCATTTGTAAAACAGAATCATAATGCTACCCGACCCACTGGCTTTTGTGAAGATTAAACAGGTAACCAGTCCTCAGAGACAGCATCACATAAAAATCCTGCTAGTATTTGATACTCTCGCCTCTTTTATTGTGATAACCATACCTTGGATATTCTTCAGGACACTGGTAAGTCAGGAGTCACAGAAGCTGAGCCATGGCCTCCCTTCCTCTGGAGAAGCCTGCCATGCTGGCCTTGCTCAGAAGTAGAGGTACAGAGAGAACCTTTCTCTCTGTGTGGACCTCATCTTCAGAACTGTCTCTTTGAGAGCAAGCTCAGCATTTTGCATCAGCAGGATTCTCATCTGACATGGCAGCTGCCATGTATAGATCATTCCTAACTGACTATGGAGGTTGATAGTGCTGGGTATTACATGGGTGAAGTAACCACACTCACACACTGGAAAAATAAACAGACGTCCAGCCATTGCATAATACAACTCATGACTTCATCTTGTTATCAGATATGTGTACCGTATAGTAAGTAGTTCAGTGTGTTTCATGATATTTAACTGTTAGAAATGAAATCTAATTTAATTTTCCTTTTACCGTTAGAATTTCATTTTAAAACTTAGCAAACTGTGTAATTCTTACTGGGGAAGAAAACCTTTTGAGTATCTAAAATTCATAAAAGAAGACAGTATTTACAGTTGTTCTAGGCTGTACCATGGCTCAGTGGAGGGAAGCAGAGGTGGCACCTGGTTTAGTGTTACATAAATGTTTTCTTTCCTTACCTCATGTCTAAAAAGGTTGCTAAAAACTATTTCCTTTAAACTTGAATGTAGAAATATATCAAATATCAAAAGTTAATTCTTGATAGGTAAAAGTACCAGGAAATACTTCATGTACACACATAAACATCATACTCTGCATGACTGATGTTTATGCTTTCCTAATGCACCAAGAGACTGTTTCAGGATGGGTTTGTTCATTTACCAACATGAAGACCAAAAGCTAAAAGGATAACAAGTCCTTGTGTGAGAATGTGTATGTATATGTGTGAATGTGTGTGTGTATGTATGTGTGTATACGTGTGAGTGTGTGAGTGTGTGTGTATGTGTGTGTATTACAGAGTATAAGTCTAGTCAAAAATTGAAGTGGTATACATTACAGGCTGAGTTCTACAAACTTCCAGACAGTAGATAAGGCAGAGAGAGAAAATTCTTATTCACTCTTGTGTCCTGTTGAGGCCTGAATAGGTAGGTTAAGGCTAGCTCACATGGAGGAGACCAGTCTAAACCAAATGCAAATCTTATTTCAAAATTCCCCCATGGTCACATTTAGATATGTCCAACCAGAAATCTTGTAACTTTGTGATTCAGTCATGTGACACATAAAATTAACCATGATAACCTAAGCAAACAGAAATTCCCAGAGAGCCAGTCTCATACCCAGAAGGCCAAGAGCCTCATGAGTACAGGGAATAACAGGTGTGATAACTCATCAGTGTGCAGAGCATGATCAAAGTGTGTAGCCTGTGAAGTGGTGCATTTGACTGGAGGGGAGAAAATTAATAGCTCTGTGGCTTACAGGCCTTGGATGAAAAGCTGCATCTCAGATCTCAAAGCTCACTTCACACAGATATAATGAGAACTCTGCATGCTAAACCATCCAAATCTACCAAAAAATCTGCTTCAACTGTCATTACTCTCATTATCATACATTGTTCATGTTTGCCTATGAAAATTGATTGTAATTCAGCAATCTTCACTTTCACAACAATAGGTATTACCTTAAAATGGCCAAAGCTACCACTTAGATGCCCAGGACACTGCAGAGTTTATAAGGATTCAACTGGAGGAAAGGTGTTTACAGTTAATGGTATTTGCCTTGAGCACATGATAGCATTATGTCAAAATCACCTTTGTCCATTCTGATTCCTTGGGAGACAACTACAATGTACAAAATTGCCATTTTTTAAGACAGGCTACTGGGCTTATCCAAGGCTGCTTGCATTCACGTTGGTGTGAGGTAATGAATGGGAGCATGGACAACTTACCAGTAGTCACACCACTAAATAAAATGACTTCCCTTACACAAGCACCGTTAATTGCCTCAGGTGGCGTTGGGCTTCATGAAACCAACATCCACCCATGAGGGGGTGTTGACAGGCAGGTGCAACCTTGGACAGGACTTATTCAATACCAACAACTACTGGGAGTTGTTGAGTGGAACCATCATGTTTTGCAGCCCTACTCTTCATCTCCTGGCTCCCATATCCTCTCTGCCTCCTTTCTCCCTCCCTCCAACAATACTTCTTAAAGATGTCATGTGGCTGATATATTACATGTACCCTGATTCTCAAATACTACAGCGCCTAACACTTGACTTCTTCAGGAAATGACCAGTGCAGGCTGTTCTAGCTCTCTTATTATCCACAGCACCTTGGGAGAATATCTGAACACCTGTTCATGCTGCCATGAGTCATTCCTAAACTTAGACTCTGCATCTCCTCTTGCCTGGCAGTAGAATTTTACTTGCAAGCAAATACCTTTCCATTGACTCCTAGGAAACATTGACTAACCAAAAATTCAAGGAATTTATAAAGATAGTAGAAGTACACAGAAAAGGGCCAACAGCAGGTGTGAGAGGAAAGCACCACATAGCAAATTGGGAACCATACTAAGGTCATAGTGGATGAGGGACAAAGGTTGTCTGGAAATCCCCATGCCCTGTGTCTTAGCAGGCTTAGTGACTTCATAGGCAGCAGAGCATAAATTGATACTTGAAAGCAACTGAGGACCATGTCTTAACAGACTGGTACTCCCTGCTTCTTGACTATTGTTATCTTTGCTTTTTAAATACCATTGCCATTCTGTGAACAAGTCAAAGGAGAGGCTCATAGGCAGAGGTGATGAGCCATAGACCAGCTTCCCAAATAGCCATTACTGGCCCTTCTGTCTGGGGGAGCATCTTAGAACAGATCATCCAGTCTCTGCTACATGTGCCACAAGCAGGCTGTCTACGTTGGCCCATGCTGGACCCATAGGAAACATAAATGACTGCTGTGATATGAGCTACAAGATCCTGGAGTGGTATTTTTTATATCATAACAGATCAAGGACAATGAGTAATGAGGGGAGGGCTCTCATTTCAAATATAAGAAGCCATTGCGGAATCTTGTAAATCTACCTCCATGTTAGCTACACTACGTGGCCAGCCTCAAATCCTTAGACCAACCAAGTAATTGCCATACATTTTCCTTTCTGATAGAAACCTGCAGTCTAGCCATGTTCCTGCCCAATCCCTTTTCCTCTTCTTCATGGTATATGAGAAATGCAGGCATACACAAGGAAATGAGGAACAGATTTCTTATCCAGGAAACCAGAGCTTTACATAATAACAAACATCTAGCTTCCTGCTTTGCGTGCCCTCAGGGACCAGTGGAGATAGTACATGTGCACATTGGAGCCAATTGTTCTGAAACTCATTCTGTTGTATATGTGTGACAGATTGGCATCTGGATATATTCCTCTGGGAGCCCCCTCGCCTTACTTCCTGCAGGGGTCCACATGTGTGTTTAGCTGCACATACCTGAGGGTGCTGGGTCTTCTAGGGAGGCCATTCTACTAGGCTGGATGTCTGACTGTCACTAGACTATTCTATGGACTCTGCACTGTTGAAGAAACAACTGCAGAGTAAGAGTGTACAGGGATAAGATGCTTTAGAAAGATGAGCCCCTGGGATACTTAGTGAAAGCAAAAGAGTCTGAGCTGTGTGATGATGCTACAGGGTGGACATAGAAATATTTAACCTCTTTAACTATTTAACCTCCTTTGTGCCTCAGACTCAGAATAACCAATGTCATTGGTTTGCTTTAACACTGAATCAATTTGAGATTCCTTCCACCTTTGGGACTCCTTCTTTGGCCACCAAAGACCTATTTGGATACAATTGCCACTGGAGCTATGCCCACTCCTGCCTATTAAACACACTATGGTTTGAGATTATATATAACATGGGTGATTTGATGATTTAACTTCAAAGAAAACTCTTCTGATAATTCTGCAAAATTAAAAACAATGGTCATGTTGTTTCTTGTCATAGAAGTCAGAACAGATCACAACATGAGGACAGTATCTGTTCTTCTGGTCTTGGCAGAGGCTCTCAACAACCCTCACAACCATCTAGTGACATGTTCTCATGTACTGGTGCTAGGGAATAGCCCGATACTTCTAGACCTCACTGTGAGTGTCCAATCTCCCAAATGAAAGAGCTGAGTCCTGTTAGCTAGGATGCTCACCAGCCAGCAGATGCATAGTGTGGTTCTTGTATGGTTCTCTCCTTCCTGATTCCCTTAAATCTAGGGCAAGACTGAACCAGCACTAATCCCAACATCTTCCCACTCAAGATGTGTCTCTTCATTCTTGTTGCAGTAACTCTCATTAGGACTGGCTCCTGAGCTGCCCAAGGTCTGTCTCTGCAGGGTTATCTATTATATCTTGCCTTTGAAAGTTCTCTCTGACTGCACAGATACTAGCAACTGGGCTCCCAAATGCCTAGGTAAGCCAACTTTCATTTTTAGATTATAGAACCTGTTACCATCATCTCAGTTGCCTCTCAAGCTTCCCAGACCATCTCGAGGAGACCCATAGTCTTGGCATCTCTACCAGGAAGACTTGGGTGCATTTGTTTCTCAGAAGTTCTGATAGTCGACAAAACCATTCTTCCAGATGCTCTTTATACAGTACATTTTATGGTTTTTCTGTAACAACAGCTACATAGGAACAGAATTTGGAAGTGAAATGTCCCTTCAAAGACTCATGTGCATAAGAGCTTAGTTACTAGGTGCCGGTGCTATTTGGGGAGATTGTGGAAGCTTCAGTCCATGGAGCCTAGGGAAAGAAGTAGATTTCTGGAAAAGCAGCCTCTCTTCCTGTGTGTTAGCTTCTTCCTTACCTGCCCAGCTGTTGGTGAGGTGCCATCAGCAATGGCTCAAATCCCCTCCTTACTGCCCTGCCTCCCCTGCCGTGATGGAGCATGCACTCTAAAAATCATGACCAAGAATGGCCCTTTTTCCTTTATGTTGCCCTGATCAAGCATTTTATCACAGTAGGAAAAGTAGCTAAGAAGTGAGTCAATACTATCATTGAATCATCTTTAGTCTTTATAAGAACACGTCTCCTACTCTCTGAACTTAAGCTCCATGATCTGAAGATTCACTGTGTACTCATACAGGAAGAAGGTGTTGTCTTTATACAGAAAATATAGTCAGAACTCAGGAGATACCCAACACACAGGCATCCAGTCTTAACACAGCGTATTAACAGAACAAGTGGCACACTTCTGGAGAATTCTGTAAGTTAGATCAATTCACGAATTATGGCTTACCTTCACTGTTGAACATTATGTAAGAAGAAATAGTTTTCTAGACACTTGGTAAAGAAGTTATACTAAGCAAACATCACCAGTTAATTCAAACTGAGTATATAACACAGGTGAAGCAGAGGAGATGTATTCAGAATAAGTTTTAAGAACATATAAAACAAGATAAAACAGGAACCATAAAATTTACATATATAAGAAAATCTAGAGAGAGCTTGTTGAAATGTATGGATGAGAGTGATTTATACAAAGCATTGGCATTGTTTGTGTGCAAATAAATAACAACTACCACTTTTAAATCTATAAAAAAAAACTTGTAAAAATTGCCCTGAAATACTGTTTAATTTTTAAAGGAAGACTCTCACATTAATGTCTGCAAATACATCTGCCAAGTTAGGGTTTCTATTGCTGTGATAAAACACTGACCAGAAGTAGTCTGGTGAGGAAAGGGTTTATTTTAGTTTACAGTTCCACATCACAGTCCATCATCAAAGGAAGTCAGGGCTGGAGCCTAGAAGCAGAAACAGAAGCAGACGTCATGGAATAGTGCTGCTTACTAGCTTTCTCTCTATGGCTTTCTAAGCCTGCATATATAACCCAGGGCTACTGCCCAGGGGTGACATCACCCAAAGTGGGCTAGGTCCTCCCACATCAATAATAATTAATCAAGAAGTAATCCTATAGAGTTGACTACAGGCAATGTGATAGAGACATTTTCTGAATTTCTCTTTATAGATTACTCTAACATATGTCCAGTCATCCCCTCCCCCCCCAAAGAAAAAAAAACAGGAAATATTCCAACTCAGCAGAGTCTGGTCCATGAGGATTAGATCCCACAATGATGTCTAAGAAACACCACATTTGCAAAAGTTTCAATTGCTCCATGGTCTGACACCTTAGTGAGCCCAGATGTGCATGTGTATCTTCCAAGAAGGATTCGTTTTAGGTGTTGGTCCTCGCCTTTGTCTCTCAGAGCGCAAAGACTGTTGAACACACATGATCATGAAGTCAACACCACTCAGCACTCCCACAGAGCAATGAACCCTCTCCTCCAGGGCAACAAATCACTCATGTATGAAAAGCTCATTTCATTCTTCTACTGTATGACCCATCCTAGTAAATTCACAGACAACGGGTGTGCCATGACTATCTCACCACTATCAGGTAACTTTTGCATGGTCGAATGGCAACATTCCACAGGACTGGATAGGAACATCACAGAGCAGAAGCCTGTGTTTTGAGAACCACGTAGAGGTAAATGTTCGATTTCAGAGAGTTAAAATGGTCCAAGGATTTCCAAATGAATTCGTGTGTCAGCTGATATTATTTGGCCACTGAAAATACAAGAGAAACAGTCTTTAGTCTTTTTTTTTCTCTTAGTTTCAGAAAAAAAGCGTGTAGATAGGGTTTAAGAAGTCTTTGTAGAACTTTATATTTGACATTCATATAGGTTTACAAACATAATACAGGAATCTAAGTAGGATACATCTGTAACATATATAACATGCATAACATACAAAAAAAGAGGGTTAGAGAGCATAAAGTCTAGTATCCAAACCTCTATGTTTCACCTCCAGCCTTCTGCAGAGCAGCAGCTGTGGGAAGTTCTCCTTTTTTTTTTTTCTTCTCTTTATATGGGAAATACACCATTCTTCAAAGAAATCCTGACATTGTTGCTTTGAAAAGACATTTGAGGCTTCAGGATGATGGCATTTCTGTCATTGGGAAACCCAGGCCTCAGTAGAAGTCAAGCATCTCTGGGTTTTATGCTACCTTGAGTGATCCCAAATACACTGCCCACTGGAGGTTAGCATCATGTTACTAGGACTCATTGAGCTTCCCTGGCACAGGAGACGTGTTTGTGAGGGCTGCTGCTCTGTGTCTCTCTTATGATGTTCTCTGACACCATGACTTCTCCTAAACATCTTCTTGGGGAATATGTATCAATTATAATGCTCAAACTATGCTGGTCACCTTGAGGCTACTTGATCAAATATTATTCCCACATAAATAAGTTTACTAAATGTATAGCATCCATACACTTCTTCCATGTAGTTCTCTTCAAGACTTTCTGATAAACGTGTTCTATTTTTTTTCCTTGCCTCACTGTCCTCTCCTCTCCCCTCTTTCAATCCTTCATGGAAGGCTCCCTCAACAGGAGAGTGGCCAGCCATGAACCAGCCTCTCTTGCCATCAGGGAGAAGAAAAGGCTGTGAGCTTAAGACTCATGCTGAGTCTGACAGCACAGGTGTATGTGATGGTTCCCAAGTGGATTCTCCAAGTCCTTAAGCAGAACCATCCCAGCTGTCCACAAGCGAGGGCCCCTGGGCTATCTCCATCTATATTTCATAGTGAAAAATTTCAGAGAGGAACCAAAAATAAACAATCTTATATAGCTGTCTATTTCCAAAGGACTCCCTGGAAACTTGTTTGAAATGTCCTTTCTGTGTCAGTCACTTGTCAAATCTTATCCTAAAGGGGGTTTCATTCATGGATATTAAAATGTCAGCTTTATGGAGCATCTTTCTCTTCCTCCATATGATTTGGTTTCTTTGACAGTGGCCGCATAGCTCTTCATGGTTTTACCTTTATTCTAAAAGATCAGAAAACATTAAAACAACAACAAAAAAAAATGTGAGAATGGGCTGCCTAAGGTTACCTTTCTCTCTGCTAACTGTTCTTACAGAGCACAGGACTACTCTTCTGTGGATTGTTCTGGCTGGCACCTAACCTGGCTGTCATGTATTTCCACATACTAAAATGGCATTAGTAAGCCAGATCAATTGGGTCATGCCTACAATCCCATTATATGAGGATGAATCAAGATTATTGTTGTATGGGTTGGTCTGATGATGCTATGTGTTTTAATGGTAAATATTGGCTCCCAGGATCTGATTGTCCCCCACCCACATGCAGATCCTCACACCAGGTAATGCTATGTAATCCTTGTTCCCAAACTAAATTGTTCATTTAAAGGGCTAGAGTCTGTAATTGGGCTGGAGAGGAAGAAAAGTGGGACTTGAAAGTTGAATGAAGGTCTCAAAAGAGACCAATGGGAGAAAAGAAAGGAGACTAAGACAGGAGGAAGCCACCATGAGAGGATATGGACCATGAGCACATGACCAGGAAAAATGACAAATAGTAAGGGACATTGTAGCTAAGAAATAAGTTAGAATAGCTCTAAATCTGCCCAGTCTAGGCTTACAGCTTGTAAATAAAATACTTGGATTGTGTGTCTTTTATATGGACAAACTAGAATATTCAATCCCTTTTACAGATTATCTTGAGCTTGAGTCCAGTTTATAACACATAATGACTATGTGAGACCTCATGTAAGACCATGTCTCAAACAAACAGAACAAACCAAGATAAACTAAAGAAATAATAATAACATTTGTAGATAGTCCAGAAAAAAATGTATCATCATTGCTGCTTACGTGGGCCTTAAGTAGCTCTGGCAGGGAGCCTCGGGATTCGCATTGCCAGCCTCCAGCTTTTATCCAAGGAGCTTTACTTATTGGTTCACAGGTCCTTATGATACTTAATTGTATACCTGAAATTCCAGGAAAATTTTAAACCTTGTCCCTCATTTCTCTGCAGGAGGGCAATAACAGAGTTCTGTGTGCCATGTCACAGAATTGATGGCTACTGTCAGCACCAAGCTAAGCTCTAGCTTCGTTTCAACCTTCATGACTACCTGAACTCATGAATTAAAAATGGGTCTTCCTGTATTTGCAATGTCTTCCCTGAAGGCTTTCATCCATTAAAGCCTCATTCTGCACCCTAGCTTGGTTCTCCACACATCTTCACAAGCGGCTATCCTTCATCTGAATCCTATCTCTATAAAGAAGTTTAAACCTAACAGTTTCTTTTGTACTTGTGTTCTTGTTATTACAGAATTATTTTTTTTAAAGTAGAACCTGCCTTTCTATAGTATAACTATTTTTTTTTAATAAAGACTGTTTAATTTGAGGTAGTGTCCAGAGTACAGGCACATTGGTTTTCATATTGCCTTAAGCTAAAATAAAACTGTACATAAAAAAATGGATGTATCTTGCCAATATTTCATAATGACCAAGGGTTATTTTCAAAGTCAGAGCAAAGAAAAGATTACTTCAAAATGGTTTTATGTTCAAAATATGTATAAATGACACCACTGTGGTCTGGGTGACAGGCTGATGATGGGTACCTGGTGATCCTTGATTGTTTTAACTACACTTCTAATGTAGGCCTTTAACTATAGAGTGAGACTGAGAGAGGAACCTAGTGTTAAGTAATGTGTTCATACAATCACAGTTCAGTGCCTTAGGGCTGGGGTTTAGCCTAGTCCTCCCATGTGTGTGCAGTCCCTGGCCTATGTGTACCTGGCTCTCTCTCTTCTTTGTGCCTCACGGGGTTGTGTTAAACATCCATGCTCAGACCTGGGCTAAGACCTCATGCCTGTTGAGTCTCCTAAGCAATGGTACCAATCTCAAATCACACTTGCAGTAGCAAGCTTTCCAATAGTATTTTCTCATCCTCTAGAATATTATCTAGAAGTCCAGGGATCAAATTATGTACCCTTTTGCTTCACAAGGCTACTAGGGTGCCTTCAATAAAAATTAGTTCTCTGAATTTTAAAATCATCAGCAAATTAAGGCACATTTCTGATGTTCCAGGGTCCAAGCTTTGTGCTTCCAATCTCTGTCTGTCTATCTCATGTTTATATGAGTTTATATGAGTTCTGGGTCAGCAAGAGACCTTGTCTCAAAAAATAAGATAAAGGAGCATGGAAGAAGACATTCAATATCAATCTCTGGCCAAATATACTCAAGCACACACAGAAAAAAACTCACAATAACATACTCTTCAACTATGCTAATATGATTTAGTCTCACTGGAAGTCCTGTTGTTTATGCTTCTGGATGATTGTCTTGCTATTGCTGGTGTGGGGTTTTATCTACTGCAAAGAATCAAATTCATTGCAACAACTATGCCAGGGTCTGACACTAAGCTACATTTGCAGCAGGAAAACATTCTTACTCATTTAAATTTTTATTTATGTATTTATTTTCTGGGGGAATGGTACTTCTGTGCCGCAGCAAGTGTGTGGATATAAGAAAACAACTTTCAAGAGCTGGTTCTTGCCTTCTACTACGTAGGTTCTCAGTATCAAGCTTGAACTTCAGGTTTGGTAGCACAGGTTTGGATACTCACTGAACCATCTCACAGGCTCAACGTTCATATGTTTAGGAATTGTCATGGCTGAGACTATCCAGACAAGAGTGCTCTCCAAGCAACGCATCTTTGCTATTGAGAATCTTTGGCATTCTCGAGCTGGAAGATGAGAAGAATAGTGACTAAAAAGTTTGAAGGGGATCTTGTGGGCACTTTGGGAAGGTCTCCAGGAGCAAATGGCTTTCATGTTCTTTCTCCTCACCTGAAGATTGCTTATTTGTTTGTTTAAGGCACTCTTACTGTGTAATCCAGGCTGACTTGGAACATGTGACCTTCTTGCTGTGGGCTCTTGAGTGACTGGAATTTTAGATGTGCATCACCTTCCTTTACAACTTTTAGGTTCAAAAGTTGCATTCCTTATTTTAGCCAATAGCAAATGCAATTTAAAAAATATTAAGGAGATAAATGCATGTGCACATGCATGTACACACACACACACATACAAACAAACACACATATACATACAATGACATTTTGAAGTCCCCTAGAGCAAATGGCTTCCAACTAGAAAATCTGATGCCAAGAAACACTAAACAATAAAAGTGTAGAAAGAATTTCATAGTAGTTCTCAGTAGCACAAGCCCTATGCTTGAAAATATACTTGTAGATAATGCCCCATCATCATAATTAGATTCTGAGTTAAGAGGAATAGGAGCTGTGTGAAGCTGTGTATTAAAGAGAAGTCATTTGTGTTGGGATAATAAAACAGAATTATGGAGAAAGTGGAGTTTAATGAGTGCCTTCACCTTGTAACAGAAAAGAAAGAAATGAGATTTAGCTTTAATTCTTCCAAAATATTATGGTAAAAAAAATCTATCCTTGGACATTGGTAGCTGAGCCTTTCATTGTGGAGTATTGTGTTGATTTTTGTAAGATTTGAACAAATATTTGCACTGTATAGGAAAGTATGTGTTTGTTTGAAAAGAGTTCCCAATATGCTCTTTTCAATTAAAAATAAAAAAAAGCAAAAGACTGTAAACAAGTGTGATTACTACTGTGTCTCAAGTTGTTTGGTATTTACAGCCTTAATAAGCATGTGCACTAACAAGACTCCTTCCCAGTGATGGGAGGTTGATGGTACAAGCTTTTCAAAGACACTTTAAGCAACACAAGCTATTTGGTACTCCCAGCAAGGCTTGCTTTACCCAACACTGACAAATTTAAACCGTAGAATGCCTGTCACACCTGCACACATGCAATGCTCACATATGTATTTATATGCTCCATACCACCATGCAGTTTAATGTGATACAGACGTCAAGACCTGACTCATTTTGATATCTTTTGTGAACTGAACATTGAAACATGGCTAAAATATTATTTCTACCTTCTTTCAATAAAGCCATGAACATCAGACAATAGTTTTTCATTCTGGATATGAGATTTGGGATTTTTTTTACTCTGTGTGTGTATTTGTGTGTGTATGCATGTGTACTCATGCTCAGGTACATAAGTCTGTGCATACCCAAAAGAGGGGACATCAGATGTCCTGCTCTGTCATTCTCTGCCCTACTCCCCTGGACAGGGTTCTCACTGAATCTAAGCTGGTAGCCAGCAAACCCCAATGTTACTGCTCTCCTGTCCCTTCTCTGACAGCCCCCAACACTGTACTCAGTGCTGGGGCTGCAGGCATGTGCATGACTATACCTGTACTTTTATATGGTTAGTTTCTGGGGATTTGAACTTGGGTCCTCATGCTTTCATACCATCTCTTAGCTGCTGCTGCTTCTTCTTCTTCTTCTTCTTCTTCTTCTTCTTCTTCTTCTTCTTCTTCTTCTTCTTCTTCTTCTTCTTCTTCTTCTTCTCCTCCTCCTCCTCCTCCTCCTCCTTCTCCTTCTCCTTCTCCTACTCCTCTCCTCCCCCTCCTCCTCCCCCTCCTCCTCCCCCTCCCCCCCTCCTCCTCCTCCTCTTTCTTTTTCTTCTTTACAAATTCTAAGCTGTATAGGCTGGCATCGAAATCGCTGCCATCCAGACAAGCTGAACTTTCTAGATCTTAGCCTTCGACTGTACTTTCCTGCTTTATGGAGATACGAAGAACCTTGGTGGGATGGAGCATGAGTGTGAGCCTAATAGGGAGATTGCATGCTTTGGCAGATCCCCAAGCTTGTATGAGAGATTTCTTGTTCACCATTTGCTAAGAACACCTTAGAAGCTGGCACCTAAGGGTTAGTCTAACATGAATTCCCTGATAATGCAGGAACAATGGCCCTTCCTTGGCTATTTGGACAGTAGTACATCATCTTTTGTACATTTTCTGTTTTCATATGTGTTGATCTCTTTTTTTCTAAATATTGAGTCAGATAACTGCTCTATATAATCTAGATATAAATAATATAATTTTCCAAGTATATTTAGAATATTTTCTACCAGATAATCAGGAATATTTTCTATTAGTTGTTGGCTTTGCTTATATACACATACACATACATATTCATATTTACTTTTTAATTAAATTTCTGTATTTGTATGTATACACACACATAGGTGGGCATATGTGACACTAAGCAAATATGGATGACAAGTTGCAAAAGTTAACTCTCTCTCATTCGTACAGAAAACTTAGGAATCAAACTTACATTATCAAGCTTAGTGGTAAGTATTCTCACCCAATGAGTCATCTTGCCAGTCTATGCTTCTTCTACTTTTAGTGGTATATTTTGAAAAGCAGAAAATTTTAAGTGGGAAAGATGTGTATTTTTCTATGATGTATTCTTTTTGTGTTATCTGAGAAATAGTTGTGTTCTTCAAAATGTAGAGTCTTTCTCCAGTTTGTTTTATACAAGAAATTTCAGTTTCTATGTTTAGATTAACATAAATATAAGCCTTTTAAGTCTGGTTGAACTAACCTCCTCAATCCTTCAGGATAGCTAGATAATCTATGCTCTGCATACATATATATATATATATATATATATATGTATGTATGTATGTATAGTCTTAAGTATAGCTTTCCAACTTCCAGAAACTTTCCTGGAGTTTTCTTTAGGACCACATTTAGACTATAGGCCTACATATTAATATTGGGAAATAGACAACATCCCATGCTTTATTTGTGTCTTCTTATCTATACCTTTCCATCTTCCCTTGGTAATATTTACCAAACTTTTTGAGATTTTTGTTTTTGTTTTCTGATATAGGGTCTTGTTATATGTATTCCAGCCTAACTGACCTCAATTCCACAATCCTTTGTCCTGTATCTCCCCAGTTCTGGGGTTCCCTGATAGAACGCACCATGCTGACTAATAATCATTGCCTTTTTTTTATATTATCACTCATAAAACATGTTTCTGGGTATTACTAAATCTGTCGGGGTTATATGCTATGGTCTTTTCTCCATTATTCGAGTTTTTATATGACATGTTATCTTACAGTCTTGTTAAACCCATTTGTGTTCCCCAGTGGGGCTTCTATTCCTTAGAATGCTGGCCACAGACAGCTAAACCATCTGTGAAAAGAAACACTGTCTACTTCCTCTTTCCCCTTGGCTATTTGCATTCCCTCTTCTGTGTTAGTGATCTCAGTTTAACCTCGGCTACAGTTTCAGTGGAAATCGTGAGTGTTGATCTCACCTATCTTTCCCAGTCTTCAGAGGGAAGGTCTAGTATGTCCCTCTGTTTCAGTTTGCTTCGCTAACACTGTGATGACCAAAAGCAACTTGGAGTAGGAAAGGGTCTATTTCAGGTAATAGCTTATGGTCCATCATGAAAGGAAGTCAGGACAGGAACTAAAGGCAGGAACTGAAGCAGCAGCCACGAAGGGGGCTGCTTACTGGCTCACTCTCCATGACTTACTCAGCCCACTTTCTTAAACAATCCAGGATCACCTGAAAAGAGATAGAACTGCCTAAAGTGGTCTGTATCCTCCCACATCAATCAGTAACCAAGAAAATCCCCCCACAGACATGCCTACAAGCCAATCTGATGAAGGCAATTTTTTAAAATTAAGGTTCCCTCTTCCCAGATGACTCTAGCCTGTGCCAAATCAACATTAAAGCAAGCAAACAAACAAAAACTATAGTATACTGAAGCATTTTCCTTATTGTTTTGCAGAGGGATTTTTTAAAAATTTTCTTACAAATAGCCAGTTAAACTGTAGATTTTAATTAGAGTGCATATGTACTAAGAAACTCCAAAATTCAATAGGGATAATAAGAAATAGAGAATACTATTGTTAAAAATGAGCACCCAACTCCCTAACTAAAGACTATGTACTTATCTAGATTTATTTAAGTTTATAAAACAGTGCTAACTTGCTTTGCTCAGGTACTTTGTCACAACCATGAGAAACGTGGCTAACATGTCCATGGTTGTCCCTATTGCCACTGGGAACCAATGAGAGACCTCAAACTTGGGTGTAAGTCCCTCATGTCAGGAGGGAGTGTCCCTTTGTACCTTGTGAGGAAACTGGCATGGTCAGGTGGATAACAAGTCAGGGTCATGGCTGTTACAATGCCTTCAACAAGGCTTTGCTCCTGTTGACTTACAACTCCTACCCAACAAGCCCTGTAGCGAAGCAGGCTCAGATGGTATTCCCCTGTTGGCAGCATACTGAACACTGCCTGCCCGGTAATAGACACAGATGGCTCTAGTGTCTCCAGGAAGAGGTATCCTGTGAAACAGCACTGGTTGAGGACTGTCTATATGAATCCTTAGTCTTCAAACAAGAACAACTATTGTACATGGGCCAGTATGAGTGCAGCCACTTCACATGATCATTGTACATGGTTCCCTCTGGCTGCAGCCCATTGGGGCAGAAGATTAAGACAGGACAGCCATCCCTGAATGCTACACAAGGGCAATCCCACTGCCTGTGCCAGTCATTGTGACTAGCACTCAGGGACTATACTTCTAGGAACTTGAAAGGAAGCAGGCGGGGAGAACAGGGATGAGTGTCTCTTGGATCTTTGTGGGAGCACATGTGCTGACTAGATCTATGTCAACTTGACACAAGCTATAGTCATCTGAGAGGAAGGAGCCTCAATTAAGAAAATATTTCCATAAATTTGGGCTGTGGGACAGTCTGTAGGCATTTTCTTAATTAGGGATTGATGGGGGAAGGTCCTCATGTGGGTGGTTATACCCCTGGGCTGCTGGTCCTGGATTTTCATGAGTAGTCAGGCTGAAAAGCCATGGGAAACAAGCCAGTAAACAGCACCCCTCCATGGGTTCCACATCAACTCCTGCTTCTGGGTTCCTGCTCTTTTTGAATCCATGTTCTGACTTTCTTTGATGATGAACAATGATATGGAAGTGTAAGCCAAATAAGCCCTTTTCTCCCCAACTTACTTTTTGGTCACGGTGTTTTGCTGCAGCAATAGAAACCCTAACCAAGATGACACAGAAGTTACTGTAGCCACAAAGCCCTGTCAAATGGAGTCTGAATGTTGATGCATGTGATAATGAAGTTCATGCTCTCCTTTGAGGAAGAGACTGAGAAAAGTCCACATGGAACTGGTTAAGGGCTGAGCTGGAATGGAAAGTTAGCACTATGCCTGGCTAAGCCTAGAAGATTTAAGTCTACAAAGCTCACGAAGGGTGCAACTAGTATGCTACCTTTATCCCAGGGATGCAGGAATTTCCCTGAGTGGGGCCTGGTGTTGAAAAGGTCAGCAGAATCCAGAAGAAGCTCTAGAGATCCTTATCATAGCATGCTGTATTGTGGTCCCATAGCCTTCTTCTCTAAGCGCGGAGCATGGCACGCCCTCCAGCCATGACCCAGCTAACTTCAGAATGCTCAGCAAAGATGGTTGTGTGCTTTTGCAATTTTCTGAATGCAAGACTAAAAAATAAATAAATAGACAAATCCAACTCTGAATGCAAATCAAAGAACTCCAGTGTGAGTGAGAAGCACAGCCTGTAGGTGTGGTGAGCTAGTTTGCCAGAATGACGCAACACTGACCCTCAGTACTAGGAATCTCTGGTTCTCTCTCCAACAGCTGTTCTGGGTCGTGCATAGGAATGTGAGAGGAGTGTGTGCAGAATGGCAGGGCAGAGTGTCAGAGGCTCATACTTTGCAGATTAAGAAGCTGTTTTCATGAAGAATGAATTGATGTAACCTCCCACCATGGAGCATGAGGGTGTCTTACACGCCTTGTTCCCAACATCCATCACTTTAACACAGTCAAATAAAATGGAAATTACTTGAAAATCCAAATTCTACAGGATAAAGCTCTTTAGAGCTAGAAGGCTAAACTCTTTATGGAAAATGGTTCTTGAGATCCCCAGATGAGACCAGAAGACACTCAACAAAGCTAATTTCCTAACTTGCCTTCAACTGTATTGGGAGAAGCTTTTGTGTTTTGTGGTATATCACACAAAGTCTGACAGCCATCTGTGTTAGTGAATGGCTAAGTGGGGAAGCAATGGGCCTGGGTATCCTCAAAGCGGTTAAACCACTCTGCCCCTCAAAGACTCAGATCATAGCTGCCTGAACTCCAGGGTTCCTGCTGTTGGAAGAAGCAGGAGGGAGTGGGCAAGAAGAAAAAGCAGAGGAGAGACAACTTAGCAGCTCCCAGTTTCACATTTCCTTCTTGTCCAAATCCAACAGACCTCTAAACATTTGCCTCTTCCTGGCTAAGGCAGCACTCAGGGTGGCCACACCCGGGATTTTCCAGGGATCATGAACAATTAAAGAGCACATATTTTTTCTAATTTCAGCAGCAGATCCCCAGGCAATCCCCGGAAGGCCAGAAGGACACCTCCACAAGAATGCAGCGACACCCTTCCTAGAAGGAAGCATCAGGCCCCAGGTGGCAGCTGTGCCCTGCACCCACCCTTGTCCAGACTCTCTATCTTTTCATGATCTTGGAACCTGTGGGTGTCCCTGCATATGGGCATAGATGTCTGTGGTTAAAGCCAGCAGAGTCTTTGGAAGAGTGGCCCCTAGTATTTATAACTATTTGTTTGCCATCATTTCCCTTTTGGCAAAACAACAATGTGTCATAACTTATCTATTCATGTCTACCCCTCAAATACAGACAGAGAAGAACGCTACTGGCCTACACAGCTTTACCCCGATCATTACATTCTTTTCCACGTTTGGAAAAGGAGAGCCAAAAAACAGAAGTACTCAACATACACTGCCATTCCACAGTATAATGAAGCCATGTGGTCTAGGATCACTTCAGAGAAAAACTTTCTTGCTCCATTCCTGTATTAGCTACCATTTCATTGCTGCCAGCAAGTGCCTAGAAGGAAGCAAGCTAGGGAAGGAGGGGTTTATTCCAGCTCTCGACTAGATGGTACAGTCCATCATGGCAGACAAGGCATAGCAGCAGGAGCATGAGGTAGCTGGTTACATTAAAGCCAGCTAGGACGCAGAAATAGAAATATAGCTCTTCTGCCTACTTTCTCCTTTTTATGTAGTCTGGCATCTCAGTCCAGGGAATGGTGCCATCTACATTTATAGTAGGTCTTGTTTTCCCAGCTCAATCAAACCATCTAGACAGGCCCGGAGGTTCATTTCCTAGGTAATTCTAGAACAGCCATTGATAATTACCATTAACAATCACAATTTCCATGCCTGTATCTTAGGATATGGTCATCCCACATAGCCTCTCTGTATGTGGAAGTGAAGAGAACTCAGTCAAGATGCTTTTCTCATAAAAGAGCAAAGAGGACTCCCCAAGTTCAAAGACTGCTTGTACTGGGTCTGACTTCAATGAGTAAGTACAAAGAAATAGATTAATCCAATGGTTCATATCAACGGAGATGGAGCCAAGTTTCAAAGACCTTAATGGCTGTACCACAGTGAGTCATCACTACATTTTGCAAGCTCTAAGAGCTCAACCCGGTACCCAGCTTTGAGAACTTGGGTATAACTCTTCTGTACTTAGTCTCCACTTTTAAGAGAACTTCAAAGAATTATAACTGATTCCAGGGGCCTGTCAAGAACAAAAAAGCCTACAGTTTAGGAAGTCAATATGCAGAGAACTCAGTTAACGTATAGGTATTATGAAAGGTGGACAGAAACATTGACTTTTGATAGAAGAGAGAATGTAATGGTGATATCTGTTGTCTGATGCAAGTTGATCTTCTTTGGAACCCATGGTGAGTTAAGTTTTAACATTTACATCTGATCCAAACAATGTGTCTTTGCCTGGTGACAATTTTGTCATTCTTCTGTGTGAGGGACTGAGGAAAAAAATGGTGGAATTCGCCATACTGTTCAACACTGTGGGAAGCAGACACTCCCATTACCACCTCATTCTGTAGGAATCTCCATTCATGTGTTTATGGGTAGATATTCCCAGAGCATCATACAGGGTACTGCAGAAGAGGAGTGAAGGGAAATATGCTTATCTGAAACTGGATGCTGACTGACAAGATGATAGACTATATATCTGGGATCTTTAAGTTTATGGGCAGTTTTAATGAAATGACTTAACTTTGAGAGCAGAGTCCACTTTCGTGTGTCAGTAGGACATTCAACACAAGTGGAGACTTGCTGGTTTATTCTCTAAATGTCTTTGTCTGAGTGAGAGATAGGGTACTAAGGGATTATCAACCAACAGAAGACCTCAGCCTCACCACTGGCTCCAGAACCTTCTTTGTTGCCTCCCACACAGCAGACAGATCGACTGGAAAAGAACAAACAGGGCAGATGCCAGAACAACACTTGGCCTTTGGATTCCAGCTATTTCTATGCTGGATCTGCCCACACAGGCCCTCTTGGCAGGGTACAGACTATAATGTCTGCAGCTGCCCTGTACACTGCTGGAGTCTGGAAAAGATTGCCCAGTAACTATCATGTCCCTGAGGACAGGAAAATGTGTTCAGCACACAGAGGACTCTGTAGCCCAACCCTTGCTTTCCTGGCCTCCAACACACTCTGTTTAAAGATCCTGCCTAAAAATGGAGTATGAAGTATTGAGCAAAAAAAGAGTGAGGGTTCGAAGGGGATGAATGCTGTCAAGAGACCTCTGATGTCACAGAAATGGCATGGCCAGGAAAGGGAGGAGAAAGAAGATGGGATCATATTATAAAGATTTTCTGTGAGTGCCAACAATTGTTGTTCAAGGGTATCTTTTAGTTCTCATTGCCAGAAGCCCAGCATCAAGGTGTCAGGCAGGCTGTACCTGCTTCAAACATTTCTGTGGGAAGTCTTTCATCCTTTTCATTCTCTGGTGGCTTTGTGTCCCTAAGCTGTTCTTTCATTTACACATGTTGCACTCTGACTCTTGACTGTCTTTCTATGGTGTTTCTCATAACCTTCTCCCTCGATATTATATGCTCTATATTCAAATTTTCCCTTCTTATAACGACGGTAGTCATAGGGGGGTAGGGTCTACCCTCTTGTGAACTTCATACCACCTAAAGATGCTGTGTCCATAAAATTTTATATCCTGATGTACCAATAGTCAGACTTTGAATGGGCTTTTGAGAAAGCCTAGTTAAATGCCCAATACCACTCTTGACATCTTTCACACTCTTGATTTTCTTTAAAACCCTGTGAATTTGATACTATCATGTCCCCTTTACACAGCAAAAGAATACAATGTAAAAAAAGACTGGTACTGATGGCTATGTTGAT
>NW_022196912.1:42917882-42939667 GCF_008632895.1 Mastomys coucha
TAAAGCAGAAATTGCCCAACCTTAGGGAAAAGGTATCCACAAACAGTAGAAAGAAAAGACACAATAATATGTGGGGTCCCTGGGGAACTTCAGTGTACAACTTTAGTATAGAGACCAAGTCAATGCTCATCTAAAAGCTGCCAAGGCCCTTCCCACTAATGATGTGAGGAATCAATCTTTAATGATTCAACAGTTACGTGATGTCAACTCTCTGGGTCAAAGAACACTATATACAGAACACAGCAAAATCTGGGAATCAACAATATACACAGTCCACTATATCCGCTGTGTCTCTGGATGGGTCTGGATGTAAATGGGTCTGGATGTGAAGATACAAATTCAGTGGCTCACAAAGCAATTTTTACAAAAAGGTTCAGAATGCCACAGTGATGGAATTGAAGGGCAGGAAATATTAAAACACCAAGGATATCACAAGCCCACATGTGAGTGGCAACATGAAAAGTGCTGGAGCCCACCTGAAGCCCATCCACCACACTGTGCCTCTGAGCAACAGGCAATAGTTCTCACCTCCTGTGATGAAAAACAAGTCTACACATACTACATCCCAAGCCTTGTTGAGAATTCGTGTAGTTAATGACAACTGCTATAGTCTACAATTCATGCGCTTGGTTGTATGGGACTTCCATCAGTTGATCTTGTCTTTTAGTTCATTTTACTTACTTTTTACAGAGAATACAGAGGTTATCCCGCCACAACTAACAACAACATCAATATAACTAGACTTTATGTTTGGCTAGTGTTGAAAATCTAAAAATATGACCAGCCTACCCAATATACTCAATGATTATTTTATTCTTACATGGGAGCATTTTCTTCAGATACACTGACCATTTGGTCTACACTGATACTGGGAGTTGCACACGGTGAGCTATTCATGTTCATTACATGCCCAAGAGCACATAACTGGCATGTAAGTACTGGTCGACACAAACACAACTTAGAGTCATCTGTGTAGAGAAAATTTCAGTAGAGAAAATGCTTCTATGAGACTGGCCTATAGGCAAGTCTGTGGGGGGATTTTCTTGATTAATGACAGATGTGGGAGAGATCAGTCCACAGTGAACAATGCCATTCCTGGAAAGGTGGTCCTGGGTTGCATAAGTAACCAGTCTGAGAAAGGCACAGTGAGCAAGCTAGTAAGTAAGCTGCTTGACCAGAGACTTCATGCTTGCCTCTAGATCCCTGCCTTAACATCATGGTAGACTGTGAGATGTAAGATAGCCTTTCCCCTCTGAGTTGTTTTTGGTCATGGTGATATATGACAACAATAGAAAAATAAACTAAGATCTATTCTAAGTCTGTAGATGGAGTCTACACTACAGAAATCAATACGAGGTTGATTTCTATGTAGATAATATTTAAAACTATGAGAATGAGTAAGATCTTCAAGAGGATGAGTTGAGATAAGTCCAAAGATTAAGTTCTTGAATATATCTAATGCTGAGAGTCAAAGGAATGAGGAGAAACCATTGAAGATGACCAAAAATGAGAGTGTAAAGGGTAGGGGCCCAGTAACCTTGGATGCCTGGAAGGCACAGCCATGAACCCCTGGCCTGATGACTGTGTGCTGCTCAAGGAGCTGACTATTGTCTTCTCTTTTTCTTTGATCCACGTGTCTGTTCACTCTTGACAGGAAACATATTTTCTTCTGTCCCACTGAGGATGCTTAGCAAATTTTTCAAATGTACTCATATATCTTCCCAATTATGAATTATAATGCCTCCTTTGCCTGGGGTTTCCCCCGCCAACCCAGTTTTTGCACTCTGCTGATTCTGAGCTCTAGCTGTGCCTCAAACTTCAACCACAGTCTTCCTGGTTAATGATCCAATCCCTTTCGCAGACCCACAGCTGCCTGGGAGTTAATAACATCTGGTCCAATTTTGAAGGTCTAGTAAGATTTCCCTTGGTGAACTGCAATTCTACTGAGGCAAAATTTTCTCTAGTTCTCATTGCCTCACTCCATAGTCTGGATGGTAAATTAAACTTAATCTCTGTGGACAATTCTGCTTTGTTTATTAGTCACTGCCTGTGGTAGACACAGAGAAGGTGTGAGACTGTGAGTGAAGGCCAGCCTAGGAAGAGCTGTACAGTGAGAACAGTTAGCACAATTGCCACTGGCAAGGGGTTGGTATATGCTGACCTTGCTGTCACATGTCAGCAGAGAACATGAAGATATTCCAACCACAGGGTACATTTCCTCTGGCTTCTCCATACTCCTGGCTAAGGACAGATGTCCCATATGGAGGTAGAAACTGGAAGAATTTAGGAGAAGGACCACCTGCAGTTTGGTAAGAAAGAAGTCATTTCCTTTCCTCCTCCAAGATCCAATTTATGTTTGTTTATGTGAGTGTACACATGCATGTGAACACATGTGACACATGCCTTTGGAGAACTTGTGAGCCACCTGACATGGGTATGGGGGGTAAATGTGGGTCCTCTGGAAGAGCGAGAAGTGCTTTTAACTGCTAAGACATCTCTCCAGTGCTGTCCTAGATTCTCAGCATTGTACAGACTGCTTCAGGCACATGACTTCTATCCTCGGCTCTAACATTATCCCCCTTATACATCTTGCAAGTTTGTTTGAGGACACATGTGTACAGAAAGCAGAAAATGAACATATTAGTGACCTTGCCCATACTCAAGAATAGCAGACTTCCTGAGAATGGCACTAAATAAGCACAGCCCAAGGATGCATGCTCCACCCACTTCCACTCACTATGATTTGGAACACTCAGTCTTCCTCTTCAGTGTGTTTGTGAGTTTTCATCATGTAGTAGGAATTCTTTTCCTCTTAAATCCAATTTGACATAAACTCTTACTTTGGGGGTCACTAAAACACATTAAGTTTTCTCTGGCCACCCCACCAGCCACCACCATATCCCTGCCATCCCATAACTTGAGCTAACATCAGGCCTGCCCAGCTTCTGTTTTTATTTTCATTCTTTCTGTTCAATGATGTTTTGTAAGTGATCTTTAAGACTACAAAACATGGGATATCTTCTATGCACACACAGAAGCATGCAGACACATGAATGCATATATATATATGCATGAATATGCATATGTACACACATTGTGTTAGTTATGCTTCAGAGAGAAAAAGCTAATAGATTCATACATATGTAAGAGGAGATTTATTATAATAATTGATTTCTGGAAATGTCTATGATATGCTGACCAGGACCTAAGGAATCTAAAAAGGTGGTAGGGTAAATCACTATAAATCTAAGCCTGAGAACCAGGGGAACCAATGATGTTAAGTGCCAGATCAAGGGCATAGGTCTAGGAATTGGAAATAATAAGTCTGCAGGCATAAAAAATTGGATATTCTTGCTCAGAAGCAGAAAAAGGCAAGTCAGCCTTCTTCTACCATTTTGACTGACTAGATGGAGCCAATCCACATAGGGGATGCAAGTTTCCCTAAAGCCATGTCCCCAAATACTGCTTTCTCACATGTTTAGCCCAGTCAAGGTGATTCATACACTTAACCAGTGTCTTAATCACTGCTTCATTCCTATGAAGAGATACCATGACCACAGCAACTCTTGTAAAGGAATGAATTTAACTAGAGCTGGCTTACAGATTAGAGGTTTAGTTCATTGTCATCATGGTGGGAAGTATAGTAGCATGGAGCCAGACATGAAATTGGAGAGGTAGCCAAGAGTTGCATGTCTGAATTGCCAGGCAACAGGAAGAGCAAGACATTGGGCCTGGCACAAGCATCTGAAACCTCAAAACCCATCACACCAGCAACATGCTTTCTCCAACAAGGCTACATCTACTCCAATAAAGCTACCCCTCCCCCCAATACTGCCACTCAGCAAGAGCCTATGGAGTCCATTTTCATTCAAACCACTATAGCCAGCATATGCCCACACCCTGCTTAATGTTTGCAATCTCCCATTTTTCTACCCTCCATGGCAGTATCCAAATTTCTTAACCTGGTATATAAAACCCATTCTACTGAGGCCTGGACACATGCCCAGAGTTAGTCAGCACCACCCCTCCTTCACCAACCTTCCCTCTTCATGTTCTCTGTCTTTCCCGCTCTTATATGAAGTCACCAATTCATTTTCCCCTCAAGATATTTTGCTTTTTGTTGTTATTTTTGTTGTTGTTGTTGTTGCTATTGCTGCTATTAAGTCTGAGATAGAACACTCTGTGATAAGCATGTTTATTGTCCTTATCTTGGCTTAACTGTCAGTTCCCCAGAAAAGACTTCTTAATGCACTGTGCTGATGGAGCTCCCAGTCAGCAGATGCTCACACCTGTTGGCATCATCTGCAGAGAATGGTTATTACCAGGCATTTTTCTCATGTGATTATAGAAGTTTTTTGGGTTCTTTTCTCTATCTTAGTCTATTGTTTTTCCACCTCCCCGGCTAGACTTTTTCACATCTTCTTTATCACTTCATTCTCAGCATTTATATTATACTCCATAATGAATAAAATAAATTCAACCAAATATTTGCTGGAAAACCAGAGAGATGAGGGGTAGATGATGGATAGATGGATAAATGGAGAAGTGGATGAGTTGTTATGGATGATGGAGTATGTATGTAGATGGATAGATGATTTATGGTAGATGGATGGATGGATGGATGATTTATGGTAAAAGATATGGGAGTTAATGGATAAAGGAAGGCTAATTATTGGATGAATGGATGCTTGATTGGATGTATAGGTGGACAGAAGAAGGATGATTGATGATGCATGAACTTATATATATATATATATATATATATATATATATATATATATATATATATATATATATGGATAGATATATAGATGGTAAATGATTAAATGGATGAATGAATAGAAGATAGATAGATTTGGGAGCATCTATCTTACATCAATTTTGCCAGGTGCCAATTTAAAGAAAATCTATTAGTTAAATTTTCTGAGGCAAAGGTATTATATTGCTCTATTGTGATAGTTTGGATACTTTGTATGTGTCTAGTATGTAGTATCTAGATTGCCATTGATACCCAAACCTGAGTATTGTTTAAGCTCTAAACAAATATTGTTCTTACCAGAGATATCTACCATTTTGATATCAGAAAATTGAGGCAACTGGTGTGTTGTGAGGTAAGCTTGAGTGATATTAGCTTGTCAGTTCATATTTATTAAAGATCTACCAGGATCTAAATCCTATGGGGGACAATCATCAAAACCAAAAGAATTTACATATGCATGCGTGAACTTATACAGATGTATCCAGCCTAACTCTAGGAAGTTAGAAGGCCAATGAGGGAGAAAGGTACAAGTTACGAGAACCCGGATGCCAGATCAAATATTAGTGTGAGGTTAGGAGCCTCAAAGATGATCCACTGTAGGATGGAAAAGGAGTAGGTATAACTGGGCTTAAAAGATGACTTAGAAAGAAAAGACATATCTAAAGACAACCATTCATATACAAAGACTAATATCATCTTCCTATCAAACAATGGCCTATGCCATGGGTCACTGACAAAATATTATTCTGTTTCTTCTGGAGTTAATTCCATTCCATATGGATTTTCCACAGCCCAGGGAAATAGCATGGCTGCCATCACACCTGAGCCTGGCATGCTGCCACTTAAAGATCAGCAGGCCAATACCTCTGTTTCTCACTGTAGTTTCTTTTATACAGTGAAGGCTGTGTAGTATTGACCTCGGCTTCTCAGGACTGCCACAGCCATGTCAGTGTAGCTACTGAGACCAGACCAAGCCCCATAGCACACTAGGTGTTTGTTGCCTGTGCCTAGAGGGTGAGTGCCATGATCTGCTATGTGGCTGTTGCTCTGAAGATGTGTGATCCCAAGAAAAAGGCTTGTGCTATATAACACATCTAGACACGTCTGTACCAAGTGCCACACACCTGAGATTTAATGCTCTTTCTACCTACCTCACTTTCCTCCCATCCCTGGATCCGGTCAAATCTTCTAACGGAATCTCACATGTGGAGAGTATGCAGTTTATACCTTTGAATCCCCAGAACACATATCTTATCCAGTGTTTACTCAGGTGTCCACTCTTACTACATTACTGAGGCTTTTACCCAGCTAAGCAGTCACCTGCTTACCCCCAGGCTCTGTCAAGCAAAGCCAAGTGCCACACATGTTAATTTACATTGCAAGTTAGCACATGCAGAGGGTCAGCTGCCTCTGTGGTCTGTCTACACAGCCCTGTCTGGGTACTAGCCATGCCCTGTCAGTAGGCTTTCTGAGAATGGAAGTGGTATGTGACTTATTTCCCTGGTGTGTCTGGCATGTGTCCTCAGATGGCTGGAATTCGAAGAGCTCTGTTATTATGGTGCAACTGGTCCACTCCTCCAAGGAATTACTATTGGATACATAGATACACCCAAAGGCAGCTGTGTACACAGGGCAAAAGAGTTCATGGACAGAGGCACACATTAAGAATCACACCACCATTGAAAAGCAACAAAGATGCTTTCAGATGGGCTCAGTGGGGTCTTAACCTGATTTTGGCAAGACAAATCAACAAAAGTCTTGTTTTAGCTGAATGATCACCCCAGTTAATCCAGAGGCTTAGTTAGTTAAAATCTACTCTGGGAAATTTAGTAAGACCATGTTTCCAAATTCAAATAGATAAATAAGAAGACTAGAGGTACAGAAGTAGCTCACCCTAGGTTCAATGCTTAGCACCAAAAAATGTAAAAGTTCTACTTTATGATTACAATACTTGGTGAAATTTCATCTGACAAATATTTTATGAATATAAGTAACAAACAAAAGGGAAACAAAGAGCCTGACTCCACCGTGCAGCTAAGAACCTGCGTATCTAGAGCCCAAGGTATCAAATGATAGGCATTGAGTTCCACCCTTCCCTTTACCAAAAGGGAACTATTGTGCAAGAATCAGGTACAAGAAAGAGCTACATGGACACTCATGGCATCCAACAAAGTGTGCTCACAAATGGGAAAGCTTCATCCCAGGTCTTGGAGATGCTGTACAGGTGGGATCCAGTCTCACAGAGAAGAATCAACAAGTAAAATAAGACATTCCAAGACTTGATGAAAAAGAAGCTTTGTAAAATTAACATGGGGAGGGGGCCTTTATTTGGAAAGTTTGACATGAGGCATACTATTGAACACAGAACTCTGAATGGGTGTGATTACATTTGTAACAATTATATTTGTTTGAACTCATATAGTAAGACCACAGTGTCTCCTATTTATTCTTCAGAATCACTAAGAGCACCTAGACATGTAGAAAGGCTCTGAGATGTTCAGAGACACAGCTTTTTCTTTTCTTTTTCTTCCATATCCACTTATTTCCAACCCACTAAATAAAAAGAACAAAGGAAAAACCCCCACAACATTCTAAACACTGGAAAAGTTGGTTGTATACTAAATAGTTGAACTGTTAGAGTGCTTTGGCTGGCACACAGGAAGCCCTTATCTTGATTTCTATCACTTCCTCAAACCAGACACAGTTGCACATAGCTATGATTCCAGCACTAGTGAGATAGATTGAGGAAGATTAGAAGTTAAAGATCATCCTCAGCTACAGAGGGGATTTTAGGCCACCTTGAGCTGTAGAGATCCTAAGTAAATAAGTAGACAAAATGTAAAAACACAAGCTGGGGAAACAGACTGTAAAGTATTGGCCACACAAGCCTGACGACTTGGATTTTATCTCTAGAACATACACAAACTGAAGAGGGAATGGTGGTAATTGCTTGCACTCTGAACTCCAAGGAGGACACACAGACCCTTGGTGTTCCATGACAAGCCAGTTCAGTCAAAATGTGAACTCCAGGGCAATAAGAAGCCATGTCTCAAAAAATCAGTATTTACAGGACCTGAGAAGTGGAACCTAATATTGACCTCTGACCTCTATAGGCATGCTCGTGCACACGCACATATGCCTGTACATACATGAACTCCCCACAAAAGGAAAGTTTGTTGGATAGGAGATAGACACAAAAAATTCTTTAAGAATTATCATCTGTATTCTTAAAGTTTTCTAGTTTTTGCTTTGTACATGTTGCTTGTGGGTTTGTGTGCTCATGTTCATGAGTATGAAGCTGGAGAAGGATTGGGGGTGTTTTTCTCATCACTATCTTTAATTTTTAAAGACCTGGTCTCTCTTACTGACCCAGAAGCTCACCATTTGCCTAGGCTGGCAGGTCAGCCAGCTTCTGGGATCTGCTCATCTCTGCTCTCCATCTCTGGAATTACAAACACATATAGCCATGCCCAACTTTCAAATTTTGCTAGAAATTCTAACTCAGGTCCTCATGCTTACACAGCAAATACTCTTATGTACCCAGGCACCTCCCCATCTAACATCCTTGGAAATGTCTAAGAAGAGAGGTAAACATCACACCAAATTCAGAGAAGGCTGCCTTTTTACCCAAGGATTCTTTTCTGAGAACCTTCCCCGTACTACATTTACAAGAATTCAGATCATTCTTTGGGGGAGAGAAAAATCCAAGTGCCTTATGGAGTAGCCCAGAATTCACCACAATCCTGAGAAGCCAAGCTGTTCCTGCATTGTCTAACCTCTTAAGATGTTATCACCCAGAAGTATAGACCAGATAGCCACTCAGAAGATTCTCCCAGTGTTCACCTATGTTTGTTCAGTCTTCCACTAGGAGACAAATGGTTAGGATAGCTAGTGAGCCTGCTGTCTACACTTGTCCACATACCCTCCTCTATAATTGTTTCTTCCATTGCATTCTTACTTTATTTTCAGGGGCTGCTTGTGTTTCCAAATGTCAGATTTACAGAGCATTTTAGTACCATAATTGGTCATTGTAGCTCTGTTCGTATACCAGTCTCAGAATTTTCTAAGCAGGGATATTCCTTCCAATGAAATGAAGCTGAAATATGTTGTATTACACAAGGGAATTCTCAAATGGATGGCATGAGGCAGGTTTCCTGTCAGGTATGAGATAACAAGGTGCCCTTCTCCACCTGTATTCCCTGAGCCATTTTTATGTTTGGTTTGGTTTTTACTTTTTACTTTATTGACCACTAGAGGACTTGACAAAATACCCAATTACTAAGCAGTGTTGACAATGAGAGCTGGTACAAAATCACCTGGCATTCAAGGACTCCTTGTTTGGTGTGTGTTTGCTTATCCCAAGACCTTGAACCAGGTGTTGAGAGCTGAATTTTGAAGCTCTAATCTGGATACCTTTTATTTCTTCTCCTTAAAAGCCTTGGCTATTATTAATATATATATATATATATATATATATATATATATATATATATATATATATATATATATATATATCCCCTAGGAATTACACATCACAGTCCCCTGAAATCTTGAGGGAGCACAGGATGCTTCTGTGCTTCTGAAAACTGACCACTACTGCTCTCAGCACAGCATAGCATGAGTGCTAGGACATCTTGACCTTGGTCCTAAAGACTGTTCTAGCAGCCTTCAGCCACAGCCTCCTCTGCCTCAGTTGCATAGAATTTCTCCAGGGTCCCTGAATGTTCAGGGACATTAGTGTTTTGTGATTTCATTTGCACTGTCCTTTCTGAAGATATTCTTGTTCTGGCATTCCTAGAAACTCTTATGCAGCTCTCTGAACCCATCACCATCTGTGAAGCACCTGTACCGTGTTGTGACTTAGGGCTTGGTCATCCTACTTGTAGATCTTAGCTCTGTGTGTCCCTGACTATCTCTCTCCAAGTTCTTCGTCTTAGACAAAAAGATAGAACCTTGTTCTGTTGTCTGATCTCTAAACAGGTCATCATGCCTACAAATGGTAAACCTCAAAAGTAGCTCTTAGACAGCCCCTGTTATGGGAGAGGAGCCCCCATTGATAGAATTCTCAGCCTTCATTTGGGAAGGGCCATCTCCAGCAGAGGCACAAACTGCTTCTCACTGGCAGAAATTGGTTCACTGTGAGAAACTGTTTGCCTCAAAGCTATCAGTGATGACCCTCTTCTAGGAAAGATGGAACACAAGCACCATAAATGACTACACTGATGATGTGAGCTGAGCTAAGTTCTGTTCCTAAAGCTCTGTTCTCTTATCTAAAGGAACTTTGTATACAGAAAGTCAACAAGGATTCTTGGTTGAACATAGATAATAGACAAATATGTAAGTGAATTCATGTTGGGCAGAGAGAACAGAGTGCTGGTAGCCTGAGCCAAAGAATGTGATAAATAGTTAAACCCCTCTATCCACAAGAGGGCCATGTGAAGAGTTAAAGAAATAATTCATTTAGTTGATCTATGCTACCCATACCTTAAACTATCATGGCCTACCAACTCTCTCCTACTCTGGTTCATTACAAATGATCTCTACAATAGATATCTTCTTGTCTTTAAAGATCAGCCTGTGAATTCTAAGAACAATGCAGACTTGAACATGAGCTAAGATGGAAATGTCTTTCTGTGACAAGTAAAGCCCATATCCTTCCTTCCTCTATACCTTACCTGCTCTATATCATCTCAGAACATCTCTCTCCTGCTTCCCCCTACTGCCCAACATATCCTACAGGTTTGGTCCTGATTAAATCCGCCCCTTCCTTGCTCAGACAAAACTCAGCATCAGCTTCTCCAATGGGTCATTTTTACTCCCTTATGACTGAACCAATTAATTTCCTTCAATGTCTTATGTAGTAAGGTCAGAACTTCTCAAGGGGTCATCCTACAATCTCAACTAGAAACCTATGGCTCTGACTGCTAACCTAAGAGTTGTGACATGGGAAGGTGTAGTATTCACCCCATTGGGCACGCCTGTGTCCTATGGGGTGTTAGATGGTTAGGAGGACACAAGCATGCCCTTCATAACTTTGACATGCCTAAATAAGTTTAGTATAAGGAAGTCATTTGCCACAGATATTAGATAAATCATACCACTGAAGAGAGACATACTCAACAAAATTGATGTTTGAATTACTTATCCTTGGAAACTGACAAAGGAAAGGGATTCTATGATTGAAGCCCAGCTTCCAGCATGAGCTGGATCAGCTTTCTGAACCTTGTCTTCATAAATGGATCCAGGCTACACAGAGTCTTTTTGTACTACTTTGTAAGGTGGAAAAATAAACTCCTATTATGGTACACTCACCCATTTATTTTCTTGAAATTGGAAAGAATGAACAAAAAACCCGTGTCTATGTATAACACATCAGACACTAAAATGTCATGGGTGATCCATAACTGTTAGTTGAATAAATGTATTTTATCATTTTTGAAGAAATTATTTCTAATTTATATCTCACAGTCATAATTAATATCATTTTTTGACAAACTGTCATAATTTCCTTTGTATCTGAAGTAAATAATTGAGATTTCCTTGCTTTTTTTAAATTTGCCACTAACACGCTATACTTCAGTCTTCTGTCTAAGTGCTTACTAATCTTGAAAATTGTCATTAGCTTACTAAGTCATCTGAAACCCTGGAAAGTATGTGCTCATCTCTCCTTTTGTTATGTAGCATTCTACCATATCTATGCAACCTCTGTAATTCTCATTTTACCTGAACCAACCTCTAATTTTATTTGAAGTTTACTGGAGAAAAATAGTCCACACACAACTGGCAGCCTAAAGTCATCCAATAGGTGCTCTGATGATTCTACCTGAATGCCTCATGGTGTTGACCATCTCCTGCTAGTTGATTCCTAGTAGACTCAGAAAGCATAACTACCTGAAGTCAGTTGCCTCTTCCTTCATATAATTTTGCTCATCAATGATAAAGAGACAAGGGCTGTCCCCATCACTATAGCTTTAAGGTACATTGTACTACCACACACAATGGTAGGCTCTAGAAAACAATAGGTAAAAGGCAGGACACCTGTCCTCAAACAGGACAGAAAATAGAGGTAAACCTAATTTCCATTTGTTCATAATTGTCTTGAGACCAAGAACCCATTTTATTTTCCTTTACATTTTCCTACCTTAGCTAGTGATACTGTATGAACACACATACACACACATGAACAAAAACAAAAACAAAAACAAAAAAAACCAGTGAGCCATCAAATTTAATTGATATTTGATATATTGTAGTATATTCTAGATTTAGTAAGTCATAAATCCATGTAATTATTCCATTCAAACATTATAGACCCCAAAGAAGATAACATAAGCCTTCTCCATTTATTGAGGACAACATTAAAAAAAATCAAGAATTTCCCAAGTCATTTCACCAAAACACCTTAGGTTCAAATTCTCCTCAGTCACACAAGATCCCCTGGTGGTTCTTAGTGTGCCTGGTGGACATCGAGCCCCTGATTTAACTATATAGAAAACTAAACTCTATTTTTTCATTTATTTTTTACATCTTTCATCTCTAAGTGACAAAGTAATGAGTTAGGATTTCATATGTTTCTCTGGTTCTGTTCTCAGGAGATCATACAGAGCCCAGGGATATTAAAGTATTAACAAGTATTATTGGCCTACTTTTCTCCACGTGCCTTTGCATCCAGTGCTTATACAAAAACAGCTCTTTTTATTGTTTCCTTCACCACAAGTGAGACATTCACTCTGCTGGTCATCTCAGACCTCAAGCATCCCAGCTCACTCCCAAAGACAATGCCTAGTCACATCATCCTCAGGAGATTGCATTTCCCACCCACACATGCCCTCCTGCAAATTCGTTGTCTGTTGCATATACTTTGTATTGGTAGGAAGGTGGAGAGTGGTGGGAACAGCTTTGACGCAGACAGAAATCATAGAGGCAGACCCTGCATGATTGTGAACTATCTTCTACAGATGTCTCACTTAGAGGTGACAGTGGTGTGACCATCTCTCAGGATCCTGCTGCTCTGAGATCCTGAGGATATACTTACCTGGCTATCCAGCTTCCACCTTTTGCTCACTGGAAAGGTTTACTCAATTGGCCGCTCACTGGTCATCACCAGGGCATGGTCTCACCATGTACCTGGGCTGCAACCACTATCCTCTACCCAGAGCAGCAGAATGAGCGGTTCTTCCAGGTCTGTGTGCCACCTCTACCCAGAGCAAGAGAATGAGCACTTCTTTCAGGTCTGTGTGCCATGTAGAAATGTCTTCAACTTCAATGCTATACAATCATTTTTCTGCCTGAATGTATCACTGGTTGTATTTTTTTGAGATGATCACATTTGATTGACAAACATACTAGAACCTCAATAGCCATGCGCTGTCTCTTTGTCTCCTCCAGTCTCCTAGCTAACCCCACTCTCATACTGGTTCCTCGATCCGTTCTTCCTTCTTCCCTTCTCTCCTCCTATCCAGTTGCATCATCTGCTCTTCCATTCCTCTTTAGTGATGGGCTCCTTCTTTTCTAATAGGCCAGTGTGTGGTTCAGGAATCTATGGCTCTTTTAGATTCCTTACATCCAAGGCCTGTCTCAAGTACAGATATTCCTTATGCCCACAATGCCACATGGACAACTTCTGCTACCTCAGTCTTTTATTTCACTTGGACCTTAACTCCTAGCTTGGGGTCATCCTTTCAGCCTTTCCCCCATGTATTTAAGGAATTCTAGAAGAGCAGAGAAGTAGGATTCCTGATTGTTCTTATCTAATTTGCAGGTAGAAATTCCTGTCCCAGAGGGAAAGAAATGCATGGAGTTAATTTGTATACACAATCTAATCTACTGAGGTGTGCTTGAATGAATTCAAATACACACACACAAAAAGTAAAAATTGGAAGTGTCCGTGGCTTTGCCTGACCTTAACAATGGATGCCAGGGACAGGGTCACACAGATATTGCCACTACACAAAAATTAGATAGCAGTAGAGACTGGCTAGTTTGAGGAGAAAAATAAAGTTTCCCTTTGTAAAAACAAACCAAACAACAACAACTATGACCACAGCAATTCTTAGAGACTTGCTATTTTTTTACAGACCAGCAGTGGAAGGGAAAGTAAGAGGTATAGCAGGCTCCTTCCCCTTAAATGCTGTGATTTCAAAGAAAGGCACCTGCTTTTAGTAGGACCTAACAAGAGACCTCATAGTGCTGTGGTCACACACAGCCGTCACAGGCTCTGAGAAACAGTGAGCTTGCCCAGCAACCAGATACACCAAGCTCAGTGAGACCTCTTCAGCTCTCTGCCTGCAGTCATTACTGACTCCTTCCTTCTGCCCTTTAAAATATTCAACCTTTCCCAACAACAGATGAAGCCACACCCATCTTTGTCTAGGTTCTGGACAACCTCAGCATCTCCAGCAAGTCCTAGGGAGCTCTGGGGTCCAGCTTCATATGTTGTACCTGTGAGTGGACAGATACAATCAAATAAATGTCATTGTCCATCTCTATGCCCAGTGTGCAATGGTGAAATATAATTAGAAGAAGGCCCAGGAATCTGCCTTTTGAAGTGGAAATGGTTTTTGAAATGCTGAATATCCTGTTGCCAACTGTAAGGATATCAAGTTTCAGGAACGATGTCTGGTTTTTATTATAACTATTTTCTATACCTAAGTCCTGCCTCTCTGTTTATCCAGCAGCTTTTTATGTACTCTGCTTTGTCCTCATTTGTTGGATGCACTAAAGGGAGTCTATACAGTCACACATCTGGACACCCATGGTCCCTTGAGTCTCCCTCCTTACCCCCAGATCAGTGCTGAGATCACACCCAACCCAGGCAGCTGCACATATTTGGTGTGAAATATGAAGAGGGAAAGGAGGAGATGAAAGAATAAAAGAAGGAGAAAATGTGTAATTATGAAACCTTGGAATCCATGGCGACCAGGGAAGCGCACTGCTGAGAGGAGCCTGTGAGCTGGCAGCACTATTGAAACCACACATTATCTGTTAGGATTTTAAACACTGAAGCCCTGACAAAATGTCATTTTTATTCTTCTTTACAAATTGGGGAAGGGTTCTTTCTTTCTTTCTTTCTTTCTTTCTTTCTTTCTTTCTTTCTTTCTTTCTTTTTCTTGTTTCTTTCTTTTTTTAAAGGTTTCTTTAAGTGGCAGAAATAGCAGGAGGAACTTGGAGGGAAATCAGCAGCAAATGGACTGCAGGTTAATGAAGAGAAAGCCAGCTCCCCACCAGCTGGTTACCAAGGCAACCATGAGCTGGACAGCACCATCTCCTCTTTCTTCCTCATCACAGCCCAGGAGAGGAGGGCAAAGATGATGGAAATACTCAATCCACATTGCCAGCCAGCACTGTTCACAAGTGCAAGGAAGGGAACTTGAGTGATGTTGGCAATTCCTCCCTGTACTACCAGATTGTAGCCCTTAGGATATTTGGGACACGTTAGACCAAAAGGGACAATTCCAGATAGAGATGTGAATTTCCAGGAGACCTCTTAGGAAAGCTACACAGCTAGAGGAAGTCAGAAGTGGCTGTCACTGTGCTGTGGTTTCCAATGTCGCCTGGACCATCACAACCACCAGGTCCTAGAACAAGTTGCTTTGGGAATCTGTAGCTAAGAAGGTGTATGACCACAGCCACTGAAGCCATGAGTACCCTGCCCCCTGAGCCTGGGGTATAGAGAGAAGACATTAGAAACTAGGCTAAGAATCCAAAGCCAGGCCAATGTTAGGAGTTTAAAAGCAAGTTGTGGGAAACCTAGGTGGGGACTGACCATCAAGGCTAGAGATCTTGGAGAAAACAGAGGGCCCCGAGACAGGATGAGCAATTAAAACCATAAAAATCCTACAGATAAAATATACCAAGAAAGTGAAGCAGCACTGTGCCCCCAAGAATAGCAAGAGGTGGGGGTAAGAAAGCCCGCAGAATTATCTATCAAGTGTCTGTCAGCGCAGCAGCTTTGGAGGATTGCTGGGTAATAAATATATTTTAAGTTTAAGACCTATGACACCTAAAATTGATCTCTGACTTCCATGTGCACTCATATACAGGCACACCCCACACATAGGTGTGCACACATGCATGTGCATGCAAGCACACATGGATACACACACACAGTAGAACTAAGGTAATGTGACAAATGATTTTGTACAATGAACATTTCTGGCGTCAGTCAGCAGGAAGCCAGCTTTGCAGAAAAAATGTTAGTTTTCTCAAATACAGAAGGCTCTGACTCCTGATCGCAGCCTCTATTTCCCAAATGTCTTTGACAAAGAGTCTTAAAGAAGCCTCCGGGCTCAAGCCAAGATGGGGGGCACACCTGCCTACAGCCCCATACCATCAAGGGGGACCTTAAGTTCAAGATCATCCTGAGCTACATAGCAGTTCCAGGGTAGCCATAGGCTGCAGGGTAAAAGCCTATTGAACAGAAAGTGATGTAGAGACTCAGAAAAGATCTCACAGAAGCACTCCTGAGTCTGTGGTTATATAAAGTTTGGGGAGTCTTCCTGACACAAATTTACGTAAGTCCAACCTAAACATTCCTTGTATCTTTCTCATTGAACATTGCTCAATGCCAAGAGGTTTCACTGTTTTTGTTTGTTTGTTTGTTTCCTTTGTTTTCTAAGCAGTTGCAACCTGTCAAGATTCAATCACAGATTTGGTCTTTAAAATTGGGAAAATATGCCCTAGGAGATGGGTCAGTGGGTGAGGTTCTTGCCATGCAAGTATAAGGGTCTGGCTAAATCAGCGAGGTGAGTTCCCCAAACATGAGGAGCATGTATACATACAAATATGCACCACAACATACAAATGTACACACATACACACATACACACACACACACAAGGCTTGGCATTCAAATAATTTTCAACTTCATTTGCTCTATTTTGTTGTTAGTTTGGGATGCTTGAAGAAGACTTGCAGATACACAGAAAGTCCTTGATGGATCTCTGGGTCCACTGCTCACCTCTGTCAAACCTACCGCAAGCGTGTAAGATGTTGTGATTGCAAAGGAATGGGAAGGACATTTCTGGGCTATATTTTTGAATTTAAGCCACTTAACCAGACAGGAACCTCACCAGGCTGTGCTAAATGTGATTCAAGTATCTGGCCTGTGAAACACTGACACCATATTAAGGTTTCAGTTCTACGAGGTAGCTCCAAATCCTGTGGAAAAATCATACTCTTTTAAGACGCTGTTCCAATTGAGACCCAGATAGCTTCAAAAACCTTCTCTGGCTAAATGACATCACCACACCTGCATAGAACTGTTGCTGTTTCTTCCCTGGAGTGGCACAGATGCTGGACACTTTCTTAGCTGTACCTTCCTTGGCTATGGAACCAGACATGACATGATATATTTCCATGTGCTGCGTCCACTCCCCCAAGCGGCACACTCTCGAACGTTGTCCCTGATCCCTATCACCTTGGTTTCAAAACAAATGATCTGGTTTTAAGTTAAATCATATAAATATCATCATCTGGCTTGAGATTCTTTACAGCGATGCTTAATTATGCTTTCTAGATAGGAATATCTAATATACTGTAGATATTAAGATTTAAACAAACATTTAATTAAAAGGAAGAAAGAAGGAAGGGAGGAAGGAAGGAATGGAGGTAGGGAAGAAGGAAGGAAAGAAGGAAGAAAGAAAAAGAAAGAAAGAAGTGCTGGGAAGATGGCTCAATCTATAAAGTGCTTAGTGCAAAAGCCTGAGAACCTAGGTTCAGATCCCTGTACCCACAGAAAAAGCTGGGCTGGACAGTGTTCACCCAGGACTGCAGAGGTAGGGAGGCAAAGATAGGAGGGTTTCCTGGGACCTGCTGGCCACCAGCATAGTTAAATCCATGGGTTCCAGGTTCGATGAGGGAGCCTGTCTCAAAAACTAAGATGTAAAATAACTGAAAAAGACAATTCATACAAAACAGTGTACACATGTGCACAACACATGTACAAGCAATAGAAAAGAAGGAGGGGAAGAGAGGAAGAGGAGGAAGAAGAGGAGGAGGAGGAGGAGGAGGAGGAAGAGGAGGAGGAGAAAGAGGAGGAGGAGGAGGAAGAGGAGTTCCTCTAGCGAGAATGTGGTTAAAGCTTCTTCCTAGGTGACCTGTTTGAGAGCAGGCTGTCAGTCCATTTCTGCTTGCCCTGCCAACATGCATCTCATCAGAACTCAGCTCAGCTGCCAAGCCTGACATGCTGAGAGACAGGTAATTGAGAGTGGAGCTTCCTGAGCTTCCTGGAAAAGACACAGTGTCTGTTGAGAGGGCCAGCAATGGCTAGAATCTCACAAGTGCCATGGTTCCCATCCACCTCATCCACAAGCCTCATTGATTAATCACTGCCTGCAGAGTGGATATCATGGCACCCGAATTTTTTTTTTTTGCCACAACAATGGGTTCCCTCTGTGCACAGAAAGTTCACAGGCTGTGTTTCCCAAGGCAATGCTCATTTTACAGCATTTGTTTTTAATGAATATAACATTTAATTTTTCACTTCATTTATGCCTTTATTTCTGAGTGCCTATTATAGTTCCCCTGACAAAACACTCAGTGTGATAAGATGGAAAAATAAAGAAAAACACAAAGAAGAAATGTCTAAACCCCTACACAGTGCACACTCTGGAAACAGTGGCCATTAACATTTGTGGCTATTTGAGTTATTGACATCTAACAGGAACCATCATACTATAATTTCACTTTCTACTCTTTTATTCATATTTTAATACAGATTCTTCCATGTTATTTTACAAACTCATTGAAGGAATTGCTTTAATGACCACGTAAATGTGTTCTATCATTTACTTAGCTAATACCCTATTGCTATACATTTAGATTGTTTCAGATTTCTCCTGTTATAGAAAAGATAGCAATGGATAATTATTTGTAAACTGTCTTCAGGAGTGTAGATGATGGATGGGTTTCCAGCAGTAAAATGGCCATATTGAGTTGTTTAAAATGCCCAGCAGGTCGGGACACTAACTGCCAACGTGCTGTCCACCATGAGAACTATCTGTATAAAGGATTTCTACAACACTTAAAATATATACATTTGGATATGTATTTTGGGCCAAATATGAATCCTGATTATTATTTTGAAAATTATCTTCACTATAACCATTTAATGTATTAAGCTTATCGCATGATTTTTTTATAAAAAAGAGAGACAACTTACATATATCAGTTAATGTAGAAATACATTAATAGAAAAAGTGTAGTAGGTCATATTGTCTTGGCTAACAACATAATTCTGCTCCCAACATAACTAGGTATCAGAATCCTATTATATCAAATGCCCTACTTTGAGGAAAGCAGCCATTGCAAACTCACAGGTTCACCTATTTATCTGCTCAACCATTTGACTGTGTTCATTTCCCCAAGCTGGCCACTATGAGAAATGATCCATGGACCAGCCCCCTCTGTCACCCACATGGACACACAGACAGCCAGACCATAAACTTCAAGGCAGCTGAACCATATGTTCACTGAGTGAATGGAGCATCAATCCATAGAATAGTGACAGTTCTATAGAGAGATTGCTGATAAAGGTGGTGGGCTACCCAGCTCTAGGGGCCGCATCTACTAAAACTTCCAGGGGAACTGGTCAATATGCGGCTGCTTATTTAAGATAATGCATTAAAGGACACTAATGGTCTTCCTAGCCCATATGTCCTCTTCATGGAGCTGAGACAATTATTTTATAAATCTAAAGAAGACATGCTTCTCACCTCATGGGTATCAGTCTGCTCTGTCCTCTGACATCCCATCAGTGGTCAGTCACTGATGGGTGATCTATAGCTCCAATAGGGACTCTTATATATGCTCAGATACCTTAGCTATGCTTGAAAGCATAGCTAAGTGGAGATTGAGTTTGCAGTATATCAGCACTCCTCAGCTAAGTTAGGTTGTTTTTATTGTTCTTTCTAATACACGAGTATATTCTCAGTGCAATTGATGTAAAGTCAGCATGCCATCCCCCTTTTAATACACTTCTGGGTTGACTGCCAGGGCCAGACCTCTCCTCAGTGGAGAAAGGACTGTGTTTGGAGCCTTACAGTAGGTGAACCCAATGATCATTGTAGGGCTTTGTGATGTGTTGAATCATAGTTTCACAGAATGCTCTGTGTCCTCACCTACATACACGTGGATAGGATACTATTTTTAGACGCAGTCTTAAGAGACATGGGTCATTACAGTAGACCCTAATCCACTATGAATGTCATTGCTAGAAGGGAAGACACAGATACATAGGGAGAAGATAATCAGAGATGGAGGCTGGGATAAGGCATCACAAAGGCAAAGGTTTCCAGAATTGCTGACTGTCGCAATGGGCTAAGAGGAAACTAAAAATGTGGCCTCCCCTGGCACCTCTTCAGGGTGTACTGGGTTAGGAAAACCTTGATTTCAGATCCTGAGCCTCCAGCACCGAGAGACAATGGATTTCATTTTGGTTATTTTCTACCACCCAGTTTGCGGTCCCTCGTACAGTGGTCCCGAAGGATTAGTGTGCTTGCCAATTTTGTTTCCTCTCAGAGGAAGGAGACTTACTTGTTAGTTAAGCACAGTTTTTGTTTGAGTTCTGACACATGGTATAGAGGTCCAAAGGGTATATACCATTCATACACAGGCCCAGTGGTAGGACAGTAGGTCTGTGAGCTGCCCATCCTGGGTCTCTCATGAGCCAACCTGAGAGCAAACCAGAAAAAAAGCGCCTATGGTTTGTGCTGGCATGTGCCAGCTGGCAGCCAGCCTTCCCCTGAGTGGAGGGAGGCTTGGAATTTCCAGGATTTTTTTTTCTCCTTGCTCTCACCTTGCCTCCCAGCATGCTAGCTGCAGGGAACTTGACTCTGTAGAATGTGGGACTGTTACAATAAAACAGAATAGCTCATGTGCTGCCTAAAAACCATTCTTGCAGCTGTGCAAAATAATGCTGCTCTCAGAAACTGGGCTCTGCAATGGTAAATCCTCAGACATTTCCTGGGAGCCTTGGGAGGAAAGGAGGTGTGAGCAAAGCCTGTAGCTCCAAACAGGAAAGGCTGGAATGTCACAACTTAATTCATTAATAATATACAGGAAGAGGTTAGAACAACTGTGATAAATTAAAAGGACAGTTGTAATCATATGACTAATAAAAATATTGAAAACTTAAGTATTGGTTACTTCTATTGCTGAAATAAAAACACCATGACCAAGGCAACTTACAGAAGTAAGGTATTTCATCACAGCAATAAGAAAATAATGAATGCAGCTTTTAACACTGGGGTCATTAGTGAAGAGCCCTGATGCAATATGCTTCCACAGAACATCTGATATAAGGCTTAGGGGTGTTGTAGGCATGCTCCTTCACATGGTGACTTGTGGACCCAGGACCTTCACTTCCAAGACAGAGCTTCCCTTCAGTATGTAACTTCTTGGTTCAATGGGATGATAGAGAAAGAGCATAGATGATTCTTCAGTGGGATAAAGTTACCATTTCCCACATATATTAGAATGAGTTGAAAGGGATCTTGAAGCAGTGGGGAATATTGAGCTCCATATAGATCATCTGCTGTGATCAAATGCCTGACAGGAAGCAACCTAAGGGAGGAAGGGAATACTTTGTCTAGCAGTTTGAGGAAGGAGGGCATGGTAGCAGGAGCACGAGGCGGCTGGTCACCTGGCATCCATAGCCAGGAAGCAGAGAGAGATGGATGCTGGTGCTCAGTTTGCTTTCATTTTTTTAATTCAGCCCAGGATCCCAGTCTATGGGGTGGAGCCACAGGAGCAAGGACACAAGAGCAGGGCCACAGAAGCAGGTTCAATTCTCAGCACCCAGACAGCAGCTCGAAACTGTTTGTAACTCCAGTTCCAGAGAATTCAACATGCTTACTCAGACATACATGCAGGCAAACACTAACGCACAAAAAATAAAAAATTTAAAAAACATTTAAACAAACAAACAAATAAATATTGCTGTAGTTAAGGCTAAATTTGACCTAGAATGGGAGATGCTCAAGAGTGATTATAATAACAAATAAATAAAGTACCCAGGATGGTTCCT